>NW_024096554.1:6955000-6962500 GCF_016545835.1 Crotalus tigris | reverse complement strand
AGACAATCCAAGGCATTGGAGAAAGGTCCTATAAAATTCTTTCCCCCAAAAGAGAGAAAGAGAGAGAGAGAGAATAGAATGCATACGAGTGGGCAGTTGGTGGATTTATTTATTTATTTATTTATTTGCCCCCCCATGGCGATAACATTTTGGGAGGGACGTTAACCCAACCTCATGAATTTTCATTTGTAGAGCAGCCGGGCCTTTTGTGGAAAAATAGAACCGGGGACGTTAGGGTAGAAACTCACAGGATGAGCGTCAAAATATTTTGAAGGTTTCCCGATGAGATGGGATGCAATGGGGGCAATAATAATAATAATAATAATAATAATAATAATAATAGTTTTCTCCTTGGAATAAAATAGCCTCAAAACTCAAAAAAAACCCCAAAACCCAACGTTCTGTGAAGCACCCTGCTGTTAGGACAAAATTAGAGACATCGCGAGGACTTCATCCAACGGAATTTGTCCCGTTCGTTTTGACGTTGAAAGGCTCCCAAACTGTGTGGTGGGTTTTTTGGTTTTTTTTTTGTCAACCTTGGCCCCTTTAAACCTGATGGACTTCAACTCCCAGAATTCCTCCGCCGGCAGGAATGCTGGGAGTTGAAGTCGACCTGTCTTAAAAGTAGCCAAGATTATGAAAAAAACAAACAAACATGGTTTCCAATGAACCTGTTTGTCCTTGGTATCTAGGGCCAGAGGCACATCTGCCGATAGGAACCACCGAGGTTTGTCGAAACGGGTTTTGTGCTGATTTCGAAACTAAAGTTCTCTCAGAATGTGTGGTTTTGGGACGCTCAAATGGCCCAGCTCAACTTAAGCTGGCTTTTGAATAATGTTTGAAATCCAGAAAGACCTCGAATCTTTGCATGCTTGTTTAAGAGCACCTTTTCCCCCTGAACTCAGTGAAATTTAGCACACCATGGCCTTAACTTTGTGTTCCCTGTTAGTGTTGTCACTTACTTCCCGCAAGGACTATCGTAACCCATCCCGTGAAAGCTTTAGACTTAACGTTTGTCTCTGAGGTTCTCTCTTGGGATCCGTTCGAAGTCGAGATCGCCAGCAGCATTGGCATTCAGGATCCAGGAAGACAGTGCAAGAGCTTGAGAATCATTAATCACACAACCCATGTGCATCAGGTAGTCTTCCAGGGGTGGGGTAAGGGAATGACTTCCATTTTCTTCTTCATCTTGGGCCTGTCAGCCTTCCCTCACCAGCTTCTTTCCCAATGGATGCAATTTGGATTTTGCAGCACGGTAGTCTTGATGTCCTTCAACTCAAGACGTGTCCCTCTTCCAATCCTGGGAGATGTCATTCCCCTCAGTGTGAGATTTGTTGTGTTCACTTTTGACAAAAAGGGAAGGAGATAACCTCCAGATCATTGAGCGGTGGCCAACTCTGGACCAAGTGGATTTGAAGGACGTTAAAGTGTAGCAGAACATCAGGAGAAACGGAGATAGCTCGTTGGGTTGTCCCCTTAGGTTGGGCTTCTGAGCCCACTGAGAGTTTCCTCAGTTGTGTGTTTGATTGCTGAAGAAGGGAAGGCTGGTGGGGATCATCAGTTGAGCTGAAGCTACTGACCAGCTTCTACTACCATTTTTTTTTTCAACTTTGGGACAAAGGACCCACCCTACTTAACTTGGAAAGTTCTTTTCCAAAATATAACCAAGCCATTAGGTTCTTCCAGATACGCTCCTTTGAGCGACAAGGAAGAAGGAAGCCATGTTCAACCAATTCCATGGTGCCTAGTATCTACTCCAACCCTTGCTCTTTATCAGACAGGTTACTCGGGAATCAGAGTTGGACTATCTTCATGGTGGTGCTATCTGACCAGTTTCTTTTCTCCTGATTTGGAATCGGTGACATCTCGATGTCTTGAGATGGTGTAGCCTCATAGTTTCAAGTATTCAGCCAAAATGAATCCTTGAGCGAGGAAGACAAACACGGGTCTAATCGCAACAACTGTGACTTAACAAGGCCAAGACAAAAGTTTTGAAGAAGGCTGTCCATGGTTCTGGAAACGAACGGCATCAGTACAGAGAGATTTTGGCTTAATTACAAACGTAATTGTCCCAGTTCTCCAAAGCTTTGCTTTTGGACTCATCAAAGAGACAAGGATTAAATGCGAGTCATAAAGGAGAAGTCTAAAGTCCTTTCTCTACACCCAACGATCGAAACTGAGCAACCACCTCAATTAAAATGGACTTTTTCTCACCCCTTTCGAAGTCCATTGGCTCGATGGTCAGGAAATTAATTTCGGACATCTTAATTTGCACACAGAGCTTGACCCTCGACTTTATACTTGCTCCTCTCAATGATTCATGGGAATTGTAGTTCCACATTGGGCAAAGGCCCGCACTCTTAACGAGACTTGAGAGCCCATCTCTCCTCCAAACGTAACCTGGCTTAAACTTGGCTTAGCTGCCCAGGGTCTCTGCAGAATTTCCTAGGAAGTGCAGTTTGATTGCAGATTCTTCTTTCCGCAGATCGATTCGTCTCAGGGGTTTTTTCTGTGTGTGTGACTTGTGTGAGTTTCTCGAAAACTGGTGTAATGTGTGGCAGTGTAGACACGCCATCCAAATTTTCTTGGAGAGAGTTCTCCAGCACCCAACCGTGCTTCGGAGTGTAAATTACGCCTTAGCTCTTATCTCTAGTTTTTGCCTTGTATCCAGCACCTTGTCAGTTATATTGCAAATATTCCACGCTTATTATTTTTTTTTAACTTTTATTTTATTTTTTCGGCAAACTCTTGGGAGGGGGAGGTATCTGTTTTTCAGAAACTCTGAAAAAAATAAAAATCTCTTTCCCCATAATGACAAGCAAAATAGTTCAGGAACAAGTAGACCGTCTGTTAACTGCGTAGTCTTTCTGCGTTAATTCTTCGGGAAATCTGTTTCCTAAAATCCATTTCTTTGCAAAGCTTTTCTTTTCTTTTTTCTTCCTTCGTTGTCTTTTTTTTTTTTTCCAAAGTAGCAATGAATCTGATGCACGCAGGATTGGGCCAGATAAATTTTCTTCCTTTCTCTTAATCTTCCTCCCCTCCTGAACGGGGGAAATAAACGCATCTCTTACTGGCTTATATTTTTTTTCTCTTTCTTCTCCACCCTAAATCAGCAACGGAACTTTCTTGCTTCAAGTTTGCCCACCGTTGTTTTCAATTTGAGAATAGTGAATTCAGGAAAGCCTGAGGTTTGTTGGGAAGCTTTGGGAAACTCTTTTGTATAAATATATATTAAAAAAAAAAATTCAGATTATTTTTATGGACACCCAGGCTGTGGTACCCAACACTAACTTCACATTCAGGGGTGAGAGAAGATTTTTTTTTTTCTCACCCTGGCTATTTTGTGTTTGTTTTCTAAAAAAAAAAAAAATGCAAAAGATAAGACTTCATGCAGAAATTTAAAAATAAAAGCAAAGTTGCATCGATGTTCTCTTCTTGTTCAGAATTGGTTGTTGACTAAAATCAAATCAATTGTATGTTCTTTTTTTTTCCTTCTTCCATTTATTGTACTGTACTAGAGAACTGTTAATTTTTTTGCACTAATAGATTTCCTTTCTCTCGAATCTTGGCTGTGTCTTCATTTCCTTGTTCTCGTATTGCAGATAAAAAAGGTCAAATTCAGTCTGAATCTCTGGCTGACTGTGCAATAAATCATCATCACAATATTATAATGGGATATATTGGTCCATACTTTCCGAATACTCAAAAGTCCTACAGGTGTTTTTACAAGAGGCAAAACTGGACTTCCTTTGTTTTTCCTTGAAGACATTTCACTTCTCTACCAAGAAGCTTCTTCAGTTCTGGCTGAATGGTGGGGAGTGGAAGGATTTGTGTTCCTTGCAGTCATCTGGTCGTTAATGCTCTTTCTGAGAGTCATTGAGGCCACTTGGAGGTTTATCTATCTTGGGGCATCAAGTGGCCTCAATGACTCTGAGAGAGTAATAGAATAGAGTAGATAGAGTAGAACAGAACAGAACAACAGAACAGAACAAAATAGATATTGGAATATAGAATAGAATAGAACAGAACAAAACAACAGAATAGAATAGAACAGATATTGGAATATAGAATAGAATAGAATAGAAATACAGAATAGAATAGAAATACAGAATAGAGTAGAACAGAACAGAACAACAACAGAATAGAATAGAATAGATATTGGAATATAGAATAGAATAGAATGTAGAATTTAGAATAAAATAGAATAGAGTAGAACAGAACAGAACAACAGAATAGAATAGATATTGGAATATATAATAGAATGTAGGAATTAGAATAGAATAGAGTAGAACAGAACAGAACAACAGAATAGAATAGAATAGATATTGGAATATAGAATAGAATAGAATAGAAATACAGAATAGAGTAGAGTAGAACAGAACAGAACAACAGAATAGAATAGATATTGGAATGTAGAATTTAGAATAGAATAGAATAGAATAGAAATACAGAATAGAATACAAATACAGAGTAGAGTAGAGTAGAACAGAACAACAACAGAATAGAATAGGTGTTGGAATGTAGAATTTAGAATAGAATAGAATAGAATAGAATAAACAGAATTGGAAGGGATCTTGGAGGTCATCTAGTCCAACCCCCTGCTCAAGTAGGAAACTCTATATCATTTCAGACAAATAACTGTCCAGTCTCTTCTTAAAAACTTCCAATGCTGAGCACCCACAATGTCTAGAGGCAGGTTGTTCCACTGGTTAATTGTTCTCACTGTCAGGAAGTTTCTCCTTAGTTCTAGGTTGCTTCTCTCCTTGATTAGTTTCCACCCGTTGCTTCTTGTTCTGCCTTGAGGTGCTTTGGAGAACAGGTTGCCCCCCCCCTTCTTTGTGGCTAATGGCCAGCTGTCTGCAAGGAGTATAAATCCTTCCATTCTCCACCATTCAGTCAGAACTGAAGAAGCTTCTTGGTTGAGAAGTGAAACATCTTCAAGCAAAAACAAAGTAAGTGCTATTGCCTCCTGAAAAAGCACTTTTGGGACAACCATGATCTGGATGACTGAGAATCTGCATAGATAAAAGGTTTTTCCTTCTGTTCACATCAGAGGCAGTTCCTTCATGCAGGAACAGATGACCCAGGGGCAAAACCTGAGCAACGGAGAATGTCTGAAGGAGCTGCCTTTGACCCCAAAGGCCAATTTTGACCCAGCCCCAGTCTGAACAAAGTATTCCCCAAGTTTTGTCCAACTCAAGATTTCATTCTGATTGTTCCCCCATCAATGTCCCGTGATAAGGACCACAAATGGTTGTCATATTAAATTTACTTCTCACGCACGTGTGTCTAATCAAAGTGCAAACACAGGATACAAATAACGATAAAGGCCATGTTTTATGTCTTCAAAAGTTTTGTACGGCCGCCCATGTTAAAACACAACATTGGGCGGCTCACAACAAGAACAAAAATTACCCTCTAAAACAGCGGTTCTCAACCTGTGGGTCGGGACCCCATTTGGGGTCGAACGACCATTTCACGGGGGTCGCCAAACAACGCAGCCCACCATTTTTCCCCCCTTTTCCTTAGCTGTGCTACTCCCTTTTATTCTGTTGGCTTTTGAAAGCCAATAGAATAGACTCTCTTGAATAGAGTCTAATTCTATTGGCTTTCAAAAGCCAATAGGAATTGTCCGGACTGTCTCTGCCCTGCTGAGCCTGCCAAAAGTCCCATTCTGCAAACGGTGCTGCACCAGTTGAGTAGTCCTCGACTTACGACCGGTTGGGGGTCGCAGCATTAAAAAGGTTGAGAACCACTGCTCTAAAATGTTTACTCTCCCTTCTAGCTTGGGGACATCTGTAGATTTGACTACTGCAATGTGCTCTACATGGGGCCGCCCTTGAAAACTACCTGGAAGCTTCTATCGCTTGAGAAGGAGGCAGCTCACATGGTTTTGTCTAAATCCAAATTTGCAGACGTGTCAGCCCCCTTCTGGGAATTGCAGTGCCTGCTGATTTCCTTCTGGATCCAATTCCAAGTCCTGGTTGTTCCCTCCAAGGTCCTCGTTGGCTTGAGGCCAAGTGATTTGAAGGACACTTTTTTCCTAGTTACATCTACCCAACCCACCAGATCGGGGAGGCCGGGGATGTTATGGGTCCCCTGTCTTAAGGAGGTTCTCCTGGTAGAAAGAAGGACCTTCTCCATGGTGGCTCCTTCCCTGTGGAAGATCATCCCTGTAGAGATCAGATTGGAAATAAGATGTTATGGGTCCCCTGTCTTAAGATGGTTCTCCTGGTAGAAAGAAGGACCTTCTCCATGGTGGCTCCTTTCCTGTGGAAGATCATCCCTGTAGAGATCAGATTGGCCCCACCTTGATGCTCTTCTGAAAGGCCCTGAAGACATGAGTTTGCCAGCTAGACTGGGGACCCCCTGGAGATATGGAGCTCATCAAGTGAACGGTTGTGATTATTGTCATCACTGGGGAGGGGAGATTATTGTGTTTTGTGTTTGGGGTTTTCTTTCCGCGAGTTTCCTGGAGTCACCGTGAGTGAGTTGGACGGCCATAAACAAATGTTCTTAACAAATAATAAATTAGATAAGGGGGTCCTCAGCTCCTACCTAAATTTAAGATACTTGGAAATTACCCGAGAATAAAAATGTTACGTTGTATTATTAATTACTGGTGGCCATTCATTCTATGCTGCAAGCGAGGTAGAGTCATTCATTAATCCTTTTGGGGTGCAGTCCTCAGCCAACGTCGTCACAGAAGAGGCAACCAAAGCGACTAGGCAGCGAGAGGCTAAAACGGCATCCAGTTTTGGTCACCACAAAAAAAGATGTTGAGTCTTTGGAAAAAGTGCAGAGAAGAGCAACTAAGATGATGAAGGGCCGAGAGACTACAACATATGAAGAACGGTTGCAGGAATTGGGTAGGGCCAGTTTAGAGAAAAGAAGGACTTAGGGGGGACAGGGTAGCAGTCTTCCAATATTTGAGGGGCTGCTACAAAGAAGAAGAGGGGGGGGTCAAGCTATTCTCCCAAGCCTCAGAGGGCAGGACGAGAAACAATGGATAGAAGCTAATCGGGGAGAGAAGCAACCTGGAATTAAGGAGAAACTTCTAACAGACAACACGATGTAAAAAAGATGCTGAGACTCTAGAAAGAGTGCAGAGAAGAGCAACAAAGAAGATCAGGGGACTGGAGGCTAAAATATATAAGGAAAGGCTGCTGGAATTGGGTATGTCTAGTTTAACGAAGAGAAGGACGAGGGGGGACATGATAGCAGTCTTCCAATATCTCAGGGGCTGCCCCAAAGAAGAGGGAGTCAAGCTGTTCTCCAAAGCACCCGAAGGCAGAAGAAGCAACGGATGGAAGCTGATCAAGGAGAGAAGCAACCTAGAACTAAGGAGAAACTTCCTGACAGTCAGAACAATTAACCAGTGGAACCACCTGCCTCCAGAAGCGGTGAATGCTCCAACACTGGAAGTTTTTAAGAAGAGACTGGACAGCCATTGGTCTGAAATGGTGTAGGGTTTCCTGCCTGAGCAGGGGGTTGGACTAG
>NW_024096554.1:6900000-6950000 GCF_016545835.1 Crotalus tigris | reverse complement strand
AGAGAAGTGCCTTAAGGTAATCTCCCCATGGAATAATATAATTAACAGGAATTAAGAAGGGCTTTATTTGAGATAAAGCTCATTAGAGCTGAGCCCCCAACACCTGCTTTCGGTGTCAGGCTGAATTCTGACTCTCTGGAGAGAGAAGACTGCATGAGAGCACGTGCAGAGAGCCTCTTTCTTAGGTGATGTCCCTAAATCGCCTTTGCAGCGAAGGAATTTGGACGTTCAAGGTTTCAGTGTCAACATGGGAACCGGCAGTCGGGATACAGTTTGTCCTAAAAGAGACTGCGTTTCAATTCTGTAGCTCTATTTACCCATCTGGGTTATGGGTATAATTTCATTTAAGGATCACTTTAAAGATTATTGCGAAACTGTGTACAGGTAGTCCTCGCATTACAACCACAACCGGGCCCCAAATTTCTGTTGCTAAAGGAGACAATTGTTAAGTGAGCTTTGTGCCCCATTTGACGACCTTCCTTACCACAGTCGTTAAGCGAATCACTGCAGTTTTTAAGTTAGTAACATGGCTTCCCCCGTTGACTTTGCTTGTCAGACGGTCACAAAAGGGGATTATGGGACCCCAGGGACACGGTAATCGTCGTAAATACGAGTCAGTTGCCAAGCATCTGAATGTTGGTTCACGTGACCCCAGAGGATGCTGCAACGGTCGTAAGTGTGAAAAACGGTCACAAGTCATTTTTTCAGTGCCGCTGTCACTTCTAACGGTCACTAAAAGAATTGTTGTAAGTCAAGGACTCCCTGTATTTGTTATTGGGAGACTGTGTTTGCTTAATCAGGGTTTATCGATTAAATCTCCCTTGGCCGGCTTCACAGAATCTCACAGTTAAGTTGGCTGATTTCAACCTGAGATTCAGTTTGGGTTGAGGAAATCCATGGCGCCCGCAGCTATATTGAACTATAAATTTAACTATAAATAAGCCACAATCCCTGCATTTTTTCACCTTGCGCTCCGGTAGGACCTGGTTGTCTGAACAAGCCACACCACTGGCAGAGTTCACAGACTGAGCTAAGTCGGAAGTAGAGTTTGCAAAAAAGATAAATAACTGCTCCTGCCGTATCTGGACTGAAAACATACCCAGATGACCACTAGGCAGGGGCAAAGAACATGGGTGTCCTGGAATTGTAGATCACGTGGTCGTCGGTCGTAAGTGTGAAAAACGGCCATGACTCCCTTTTTTTTCCGGCGCAGTTTTAATTTTGAACGGTCATCAAATGAAGTCAGGACAACCTGCAGGCGAAGAATCTGATACGTAACTTCTAACCTGGTATGGTTTCTAAGCCAAGATAGCTTCACTGAATGCCTGCTGGATTCTCAAATAGCTTTGAGGATTGACAGTTAAAGGCCAACACAGATACGCAGATACTCTCTCCCCTCAGACATATGCAAGGTAAATCACTTCCATCATTGAGCCTGCAGTTATGGCCGTAAGTCCTTGTGGCCATTAAGCAGGTCACGATGTAACCGGACCCAATTTTAAGAGACATTTCACAGTGGTTGTTAAGGGAACGCTGTGGTCATTACGCAGTTGTTAAGTGAATCCATTTCAACCAATTTTACCCAGGTTGTGTCAGAAACCAGAAGCAAATACCGGGAAACGAACCCCCAAAAAGTTGAAAATTGAAGTCACATGACTGCGGTGGGGGGGGGGGAAATCGCAGACTCAAAACTGAGTCATAAGTAGCTTTTTTTGATGGGGGGGCTCCAGCATGTCTTCAACCAGTCGTAAGTCAAGGATTTAATTAACCAGTGGAACTACCTGTCTCCAGAAGTTGTGAATGCTCCAATGCTGGAAGTTTTTAAGAAGAGACCGGACAGCCATTTGTCTGAAATGGTATAGGGTTTCCTGCCTGAGCAGGGGGTTGGACTAGATGACCTCCAAGGTCCCTTCCAACATTATTATTATTATTATGGATCATCGCACAGTCAGCCAGATATTCAGACTGGATTTGGCATTTTGTCTACCTATCGAGTCCTTACCCAGGACCTAGGATAGGCAGATGCGAATGTTTGATGTTATTACAGATATTGTCGCAGGATGGAAGCAGTTCCTAATAAGGCCGCCTTTTGCAATTGACTAATAGAGAATTTGTCAATGCCGATGATGGTGTTCAAGTGGTGCTCCAGTTGTTTTGGGATTGCACCCAAGGCGCCTATGACTATTGGTACTACCCTTGCTTGCCTTTGCCACAGTCTTTCTATTTCTATTTGTAGGTCTTTATTATTTTGTTATCTTCTCCAGTTCTTTCTCATCTATTCTGCTGTCTCCAGGCACTGCCACGTCCACTATCCAGACTTTTTTGTCTTTCTTATCGACAATTGTTAAGTCCAGGGTGTTATGTTGCAGGTGCTTGTCTGTTTGAATTCTGAAGTCTCAGAGCAGTTTAATTTTATCATTTTCTATGACTTTCTCTATTTTATGATCCCACCAGTTTTTGCTTACAGGCAAATGATATTTTTGCAGATCTTCCTATTATTATTATTATTATTATTATTATCTGTAATAAGCCCCTTTACAGCCCTGTCATTATTTTTGTAAAAAGACATTAGTACTCGATTTACAGCCACAATTCAGAGTCCAATTTCCAGTTATAGGTTGTTGTTGAGGTCAAAGGTTAAGGCACCTGCGTGACCGGACCCCGATTTGACAAACATTTTTGTGTCGGTCACTAAGCAAACGCTGCAGTTGTAAGTGTGAACCCATTCTTCCAAACTGCCGATTTTTGCCAATATTTGAAAATAAAAATGCTGGAAACCGACAAAAACGAAAGAAAACACCACATTGGAAATTGGGGTCACATGACCACAGGATGCTACAACTGATCGTAAATGCAAGATGGTTGCCGGGCGTCCAAAATGTGGTCATGTGGCCCCAGGAATTGGGAGTGGGTGACACCCATGTTTTACTACCATAGAACCAGAAGTAGTTTAGGGGCTGTAAAAACACCCGTTCTGGGCGCTTTGTCATAATTTTGAACTGTCATTAAGCAATTGCTCATAAGTCGAGTAAACTACTTTTATTCAGAGAGTCAAGAGAAACCTCCTTTAGGTCAACTTCAACATCAGGGTGACCTCTTCTCCAAAGCCCCTGAAGGCAGGACAAGAAGCAACGGATGGAAACTCATCAAGGAGAGAAGCAACCTAGAACTAAGGAGAAACTTCCTGACAGTGAGAACAATTAACCATTGGAACAACCTGCCTCCAGAAGCGGTGAATGCTCCAACACTGGAAGTTTTTAAGAAGAGGCTGGACAGCCATTTGTCCGAAATGGTGTAGGGTTTCCTGCCTGAGCAGGGGGTTGGTCTAGTTGACGTCCAAGGTCCCTTCTAACTCTGTTATTCTATTATTCTGTTATTCTCCAGTTCTGCATCCCCCACTGGGTGCATCCAGGCTTTCAGGATTGCCTGCCAAAATTTGCCGGCAAAGAACTTGGTGGAGGATCCTCTGCACTTCTCCAAGATGTTGGAAAAAGAGTGGCAGAACCTGGGGGGGGGAGGCGTTAAAAGAGGGATCAGCCTGGAATCTCTACGTAGCCACAAGTGAAGTTCAACCTCCCCTGAATTCTGTTGCCCCTTATCTAAATCCTAGCACAGTGTTTCTCAACCTTGACAATTTTAAGGCATGTGGACTTCAACTCCCAGAATTCCACAGCCAGCAATGCTGGCTGTGGAATTCTGGGAGTTGAAGTCCACATGCCTTAAAATTGTCAAGGTTGAGAAACACTGTCCTAGCAGGTACTAACCATGAGTTGAGAAGATTCCTGTGCATGGGTTGTTTAGCAATAAATCAGTTTGATTGCACCTTCACGTGTGGACCTAGTCTGTCATATTTGACGAGATGGAAATGAGAGGAAGGGGATGGGAATGAGAGAGAGGAAGGAAGGAAGGAAGGAAGGAAGGAAGGAAGGAAGGAAGGAAGGAAGGAAGGAAGGAAGGAAGGGAGGGAGGGAGGAAGGAAGGAAGGAAGGAAGAGAGATGGGGAAGGAGAGGACGAAGTTGTATAGGAGGAGGAGTGGCAGAATTACTTTCAGATGTTATTCTGAAAGCATTTAAGCCTTCCTAGTCCGATGAACTGAGGTTTGAATCTTCCTGGGAGATCTTTACAGCCTGTTCTGTTTGTTCTTTTCCCCCTCTTCATCCGATCCCAACGGAAAACTGGAATGATGGCGCCAGAGGTCATTTAGCCAACCTAGGGTTCACCAGCCTTGCTCACTCCAGTGGACCACCATCTGAATCTGTCTGTTCTTGGTTCTCATTCAAGCTGATGAAAGAAATGTTGGTTTTTGCCATCTTACCGCAAGGTTTCTCAACCTTAGTCCCCGGAAGATGCTTGGCCTTCAACTCGCAGAATTCCCCGTTCTGGGAGTTGATGTCCAGGCATCTTCCCGTGATCAAGGTTGAGAAACACAGCTTTAGAGCAAGGCTTGTGAGGGAGAGCGAGCCTGCAGTTTCATGAGTGTGGGATCATCCTGCTTTCCCCAACTCTGCTCCCTCTCCCATAATCCCCCCCCCCCTCTCTCTCTCTGCCTTTGC
Organism: Crotalus tigris; assembly: GCF_016545835.1. NCBI lineage: Eukaryota > Metazoa > Chordata > Lepidosauria > Squamata > Viperidae > Crotalus > Crotalus tigris. The sequence continues at coordinate 6,945,446 of NW_024096554.1, read as the reverse complement.
ATGCTTCAGCTCGGTCTCCAGAAGACCTCAAGAGAAAGCTGTCTCCATGAAGACAATGTCCTGCTCTTTGTCAACGCTGCAAATATTGTATATTCTTGCTTGTGACAATATGTAGAATTGTCTGGTAATGATGGGGTTAATACAGAGCAGAAGGGGGGGTTGGGGGTAAAGCCCGGGAAAGAAAGAGGAAGGAAACCTTTGACCTTCACACTAATTGGATAATGTGAGATATGACGGCTAATTTAGGGAGGGAACACGCTGAGAATTGAACTGCTCGGAGGAAGAGAACTTAGATCCTAGCATCCCTCCGTTGTGCCTGTGCCGACATTTTGTAACAATAAAAGACTTTTAGGAAAATCAATGCCCGGAAGTTCTTTGGAACGTTTCATTAGCCGGAACCACAACACTCTTCAGAAAGGACTGGAGAAGATCTCCACCCGTTGGAGAAACACAGAGAGATCGTCAACCATATTTCCTCCCATGCCAGTTGGGGGGACTGGAAAGCTGGTTGACTCAGGAAGAGAAAACACGGGAAGAAGGGCTCAGAGTGTGGGCAAGGTAGCTTACCAAATGAGGTATGGCCCTCAAGTGTCCTTTGATCCTGCAGTGTAGCTCCAGGAGCAAAGGACCAGGCAGATCCTGGCTTCAATCTGTAGGGTTTCCTCCACTGAAGGCCTGAACCAAGCCTTCTCCAGACCACCCCAACAGGGAAGTTCTTTCCATCAAAGTTACAAGGGCCTTTATATTTTACTTTCTCTATGATTCTAGCTTTCTGTTTCTTTCGTAACTGATAAGCCAACCACCTCCCAGGCTTATTCGCATTGCAAAAAGTATTATGTCTCATGTACGACAGATTGGTAGCCACCTGATCTGCCATCAACATGTTGAATTGTTCCTTAAGCATCTTTATAGATACCTTTAAATTATTATCAGTAGGGGTAAGAACCAACTCTTGTTCTTTTGATTTGATCTCTTCTTCTATTTCTCTACGTCTTTGTGACCCTTTTTCCCTAAAAACTTTATTCAATTGAATCAGAATTCCCCTCATATATGCTTTACTAGCGTCCCACACCATAGACATCGATGGTCCCTTATTCATATTTATAGTTAAAAAAAAGTCCTTTAAATGTTCTTTACACTTTTGTACGAACTCCTACCGATTAAATAAGTTCTCATTCAGTCTCCAGGATCTTCTATTCCCATCTTCCGAATATAACTCCATCCACACAGGACTATGATCTGACAATGTTCTGGGAAAAATTTTCACCTTCCTCACTCTAGGGAGGAAGTCACTAGTAATAAAAAAAAACCAATCCTTGAAAACGACTGGTGTCTATCAGAATAAAAAGTAAAGTCTCTATCACTTGTGTTCCTTTTTCGCCAAATATCAATAAGCTCCAATTCTTCCTTCAAATCAAAGAAATTTTCTTTTATTAACCCTGTATTCTGCTCTGGGAAATGAAGGGAGGGGGGTTGGGGGGGAGGGAGGGTAAGGGAGTTTTTTTCTACTTTAAAATTTTATTATAAATGATTGTATGTTTAAAAAATAAAAAAAAATTTTCAAGAAAAAAAAAAGTTACAAGGGCCTAGCTCAGGGGTGTCACTCAATTTCATTGAGGGCCGCATCAGCATTGCAGTTGCCCTCGGGGGGGGGTGTGGCCAGGTGGGTTTGGCCTATTGGGTGGGCATGGATGGAGTGGGTGTGGCCTACTGGGTGGGCATGGCCAGCTCTACATCATTCGCATTCAGTGTGCCTGTGGGGGCCTGGGCAGGATTGGGACAGTTCTGAGGGTCTCTGGCAGAAGGGTGGGACTGGGGCAAGCGCCAAGGCATGGTCCATTTCTTCATTCCTCACAAAGGGTGACCCCTCCCCAGCATGCACCCAGGGGGCAGGGCCAACACAGCAGGGGCTGGTTCCTCGCTGATTCCGGACGGCCTCGTGGAGCTAATACCGAATGCATTTCAGCATAGAGGGCCACCACAAAATTGTACATTGGCTCCCGGCCAACCTGGGCCAGGGCCAAGGCAGAGGGGGGCCGTTCCCTCACTGTTTCCAGGATGGCTTCGCAGGCCACATGAAACCACTTTGCATCCGGCCCCCGGGCCTTGTGTTTGACATGTCTGGTCTATAGGAAAGACCTTGGGAGACGGATGAAGAGATGCTGCCTATAGAATAAGGGAGTGCTGAGCCCACAACTGTATAACAGGTGGAAAAAAAGGGCTTAGAAGGGACCCTCCCTAGTTTCCTGGGGGGTAAAGGCGGTGGGAAAAAGAAACGATGCTTAGAAAATGGTCGGGTAAAAGATAGCCTAGCCCGAAGCTGCGTAATGGGTAGAGGAAGAGGCTCGGAAGGGTGTAGACATGACAGATTTGTACTTTCAGACCTGCTAATGTAGTGTTACGATGAAGTAGAATTAGCTCATCTGATCAGAGGCCTTGTTTGTGTCATTCCAACCCTCTTCCATGGGTCATAAGGTTTCCTCTTTGACCACTGGAAGGTGGATTAAGGCATGCATTGTCCGTGCCTGTCTCTCTCAGTCCCTACCGGCCCCTAGACGCATCACTGCCCACTCCACTCGCAGTGCGGCTACAGCAGCAGCCTGTTCTACCCAGGCGTCCATTGCGGAAATCTGCAGGGCTGCAACTTGGTCCTCTCCTTCTTCATTCATCAGACATTACAAGCTAGACAAGTTTGCCTCTGCAGATGCTTCGTTTGGCCGGAGAGTGTTACAGCAAGCAGTTCCTTCTGGTGGGACACAAGCCCAGACTACTTTCCCCCCGTAGGGACATGAGCGGCTTTGGTATGTCCCACCGGTGGATTCTACACTCATCATGCTGGAGAAGGGGCGTTGTCTTATCTGAACGCCTTTTCTCAGTATGATAATGTAGAATCCACACCCACCCTTAATGACCATCTGGGCCTGGGTCAGAGTAGGAGGAGCCAACACGTCGGACTTCATCATGTTTTGCTTCGCCTTGGTCAAAAACTGGGATGGTCCAGCCCAGAAGGAGGCGTGGCAGATTTCTGACTTAGTCTCAACTGAGCAGGAAGGCTGAGATTACAAAATTACAGTGATGATTACAGTGATGGCGAACCTTTTAGAGACCGAGTGCCCAAACTGGAATCCAAAACCCACTTATGCATCGTCGGGTGCCGGGTGGGTGTGGCCCATTGGGTGTGTTGTGGTTCTGGCTAATGAAACATTCCAAAGAACTTCCAGGCATTTATTTTCCTAAAAGTCTTTTATTGTTACAAAATGTCGGCACAGGCACAATGGAGGGATGCTAGGATCTAAGTTCTCTTCCTCTGAGCAGTTCAATTATCAGCATGTTCCCTCCCTAAATTAGCTGTCATATCTCGCACTATCCAATTAGTGTGAAGGTCAAATGTTTTCTTCCTCTTTCTTTCCCAGGCTTTACCCGCAACGCCCCTTCTGCCCATATTTACCAGACAATTTTGCATATTGTCAAAAGCAAGAATATATAATATTTGCAGCATTGACAGGTTGGGTATGGCCCATTGGGTGGGTGTGGCCCATTGGGTGGGTGTGGCCCAATTGCATGGGCGTGGCCCACTGGGTGGGCATGCTTGCGGTGGTAACGGCAGAACAGGTGGGACTAAAAAGTTCAATCCATCCATTCCAACTTTGCGGGATTTTTTTTTTCCCCTGCGAGAAGTTGAAATTGATGGATTGATTGAACCTTTTTTCTTTTGTTTTGCACACGGCGGCGGAGGCCTAAAGCGAAAAGGTTTTATAAAACCCAGCTGAAGGCCTAGGACTGGGGCGACGGCGCACGTGCCCACAGAGAGGGCTCTGAGTGCCGCCTCTGGCACCCGTGCCATAAGTTCGCCACCACTGGTCTATCTGGAAAGGCTGACATCTGTGTTGCAGGTCTGAAAGTACAATTCTCCCACTATCTCCTTTACAATCTAAGCAACTAGTGAAGGTCCTTCTAAGCATCTTTCTCCACCTGTTATGTAGCTGTGGGCTGAGATGTCTCTTATCCAAGAGACAGCTTCACCCATCTCCCAAGTTCTTTCCCACACACACCCCATCAAATACGTCGCTACAAAGGATGAGGGCCTCTAGCGTGGAAGAAGTCCAAGGATGGAGGCCTGATGACCTTGGATGGTCCACCATGGAGGTGTGATTTGTGGATAGGAGCTGCTGCCCCAGGCGCTCAACTTCTTTTCGGCTTGGGCTTTCTCTCCACTTCCCCCAGCGAGGAAGGGGGGAAGACGAGAGACTGAAGAGGGCAACAGAAAGAGAGGCCGGTTTGGTTCAGGCAGGTTGAGATGCGCGACGTTGGGGAACGAAGAGCAGGAAAGACACCAGCGGCCCAGAAAGTTGCAAGTGAGTCCGTGCCTGTAGGGATGATGGGAACTCAAATTCATGGCCACTCTGGGAAACACAAGCAAGAAAACAGCAGGAGAATTGTTTTAATCTACGAGAGTTCAAAAATCAGATACATATTTTCGGGTTCACAAAGGTAATAATAGTAATAATAATAATAGTAATAGTAATAATAATAATAATAAAGTTGGAAGGAACCTTGGAGGTCATCTAGTCCAATCCCCTGCTCAGGCAGGAAACCCTATATCAGTGGTTCTCAACCTGTGGGTCGGGACCCCATTTGGGGTCGAACGACCATTTCACGGGGGTCGCCAAACAAGGCTGTCCGCCATTTTTCCCCCTTTTCTTTGGCCACGCCCCTGGCACCCGGTGATGTATAAGTGGTTGGGGGTCACCACAGCATGGGGAACTGTATTATGGGGTTGCGGCATTAGAAAGGTTGAGAACCACTGCCCTATATCATAGCTTCTGGAGGCAGGTTGTTCCATTGGTTAATTGTTCTAAGTGTCAAGAAGTTTCTCCTTAGTTCCAGGTTGCTTCTCTCCTTGATGAGTTTCCACCCGTTGCTTCTTATCCTGTCTTTGGGTGCTTTGGAGAATAGCTTGACTCCGTCTTCTTTGGGGCAGCCCCTGAGATGTTGGAACACTGCTATCCTGTACCCCCTCGTCTTTCTCTTCATTAAACTAGACATACCCAATTCCAGCAACTGTTCCTCATTTGTTTTAGCCTCTAGTCCCCTGATCATCTTTGTTGCTCTTCTCTGCACTCTTTCCAGAGTCTCAACATCTTTTTTACATCGTGGTGACCAAAACTGGATGCCGTATTCCAAGTGTGGTCTTACGAGGGCATTGTAAAATGGTATTAACACTTCACGTGAACCTGATTCTATCCCTTTGTTAATGCAATCTAGCTCTGTGTTGGCTTTTTTGGCCGCTGCAGCACACGGCTGGCTCCTATTTAAGGGATTGTCCACTAGGACTCCGAGGTCCCTCTCACAGTTACTACTGTTGAGCAAGGTACCCCCTATACTATAAAATGAAAGTCAATTTAGAGAAAAGTGAAATTCAATGTAGAGAAAAGTAAAGTCTTACATTTAGGCAAGATAAACCAAAAGTACACATACTGTATAGATTGGGTGAAAGCAGGCTTAATAGCAGTAACTGTGAGAGGGACCTCAGAGTCCTAGTAGACAATCACCTAAATATGAGCCAGCCGTGTGCTGCAGCTGCCCAAAAGGCCACACAGTGCTAGGCTGCATTAACAGAGGGATAGAATCAAGATCACGTGAAGTGTTAATACCACTTTACAAGGCCTTGGTAAGGCCACACTTGGAATACTGCATCCAGTTTTGGTCACCACGATGTAAAAAAGATGTTGAGACTCTAGAAAGAGTACAGAGAAGAGCAACAAAGATGATTAGGAGACTGGAGGCTAAAATATATAAGGAACGGTTGCTAGAATTGGGTATGTCTAGTTTAATGAAGAGAAAGACGAGGGGGGACATGATAGCAGTGTTCCAGTATCTCAGGGGCTGCCCCAAAGAAGAGGGAGTCAAGCTATTCTCCAAAGCACCTGAAGGCAGGACAAGAAGCAAAGGATGGAGACTCATCAAGGAGAGAAGCAACCTAGAACTAAGGAGGAATTTCCCAACAGTGAGAACAATTAACCAGTGGAACAACCTGCCTCCAGAAGTTCTGAATGCTCCAACACTGGAAGTTTTTAAGAAGAGATTGTACAAGCATTTGTCTGAAATGGTATAGAGTTTCCTATTTGAGCAGGGGGTTGGACTAGATGACCTCCAAGATCCCTTCCAACTATTCTATTCTATTCTATTCTATTCTATTCTATTCTATATTCTATTCTAACCGTCCTCTCCCTTTCACATCTACCCGGCTCACCAGAGCAGTGAGGCAGGGAATGTTACAGGTTGCCTCTCATCTAAGGAGGTCCATAGTGGAACCACGAAGAGAGACCTTCTCCGTGGTGGCTCTCTCCCTGTGGAATACCATCCTTACAGTGATTAAGATTGGCCCCTATCTTGATACGCTTCCAAAAAGCCCCCCAAATATGGTTTTTACCAATTGGCTGGGGGGCTGAATTCAGCCTATTTAAAATCACTTAAGATTTGAAGATAATAAGAATAGAATAGAATAGAATAGAATAGAATAGAATAGAATAGAATAGAATAGAATAGAATAAGAATTACAGAATAGAATAGAATAGAATAGAATAGAATAGAATAGAATAGAATAGAATAGAATAATGAGGAAGAATAGAATAGAATAGAATAGAATAGAATAAGAATTACAGAATAGAATAGAATAGTAGAATAATGAGGAAGAATAGAATAGAATAGAATAGAATAAGAATTACAGAATAGAATAGAATAGAATAGTAGATAATGAGGAAGAATAGAATAGAATAGAATAGAATAGAATAGAATAGAATAGAATAGAATAGAATAGAATAGAATAGAATAGAATAGAATAGAATAATGAGGTAGAATAGAATAGAATAGAATAATATTAGAGTAGAATAATAATAGAGTAGAATAGAATAGAATGGAATGGAATGTAGAATAGAATAAAACAGAACAGAACAGAATAGAGAAGAGCGCCAGGGACTTTGGAAGAAGTGGGTCAAAAAAGGTTAAAATTGGGGGCTTGCATCACCAGGCCACCCCCAGCCCACCACCCTCTTGCCCTTTGTCCCTCCTCCCACAGGTGTCACTCCGAAGGTGACAGCAGCCAACCTCACTTCTCACCTCCGGATCCCTCGCCGAGCTGCCCGACGGTGATAGATGCCCTTGGAGAAATCCTCCAGATTGTTGGGGTGAATGGCCCAGAAATGTCCTTTCCCGTTGTTGCTGTGGCCTGCCTTGACGAAACACTCATTCAGGGAGAGGTTGTGTCTCACGCTGTTGCGCCAACTTTTCTCCTGCATGGAAGCCAAACCACATTAATGGTCAGGCGTGAAATAACAGAAAACAGAACAACAGAGGTGGAAGTGACCTGAGAAGTCCAAGCAGGACACCCTATCCCATTTCAGACAGATGGTTTTCCAAGCTCTTCTTGAAAACTTCCAGTGTTGGAGCAGTCACAAATTCTGGAGGCAAGGCGTTCCACAGATTAATTGCTCTCCGTTATGAAATTTCTCCTTAGTTCCACGTTCTCTCCTTGATTAGTTTCTGTCCGTTGCTTCTTGTCCTGCCTTCAGGGGCTTTGGAGAATAGCTTGACTCCCTCTTCTTTGGGGCAACCCCTGAGATACTGGAACGCGGCTATCCTGTCCCCCCTGGTCCTTCTCTTCATTAGATTAGACCAGGGGTAGGCAACTTTGGCTCTTTTATGACTTGCGGACTTCAACTCCCAGAATTCCTGAGCCAGCATGGCTCAGCATGGAAACCTCTCTCTGTCCCCTCAGCATGGCTGGCTCAGGAATTCTGGGAGTTGAAGTCCACCAGTCATAAAAGAGCCAAGGTGGCCTACCCCTGGACTAGACAGTCACTTGTCTGAGATGGTATAGGTCAGGGGTAGGCAATCTTGGCTCTTCTATGACTCGTGGACTTCAACTCCCAGAATTCTTGATCCAGCCTGGCTCAGCTTGGAAACCTTTCCCTTTCCCCTCAGCGTGGCTGGCTCAGGAATTCTGGGAGTTGAAGTCCACGAGTCATAAAAGAGCCAAGATTGCCTACCCCTGGACTAGACATACCCAATTCCAGCAGCCGTTCCTTATATGCTTTAGCCTCCAGTCCCCTGATCCTCTTTGTTGCTCTTCTCTGCACTCTTTCTAGAATCCCAGCATCTTTCTTATATCATGTCAACCAAAACTGGATGCTGGATTCCAAGTGTGACCTGACTAAAGATCAGGGCCACACATGAAGGTTCACACTGATGTATTGCTCTTCATGTGTACCCACTTCTCGGCTGATTGTCAACCCGGCTAGAAGATTGATACGGGTCAAGGGAATTCAAGAGGAGTTCCACTTAGTTTGATTGTGATTATGTAGGGATTCTAGGCTGATCCCTCTCTTGACTCCGACCCCAGGTTCTGCCACTCCTTCCCCTACATCAGAGGTAGGCCACCTTGGCTCTTTTATGACTCGTGGACTTCAACTCCCAGAATTCCTGAGCCAGCCATGCTGAGAGGAAAGGAGAGGTTTCCAAGCTGAGCCAGGCTGGCTCAGGAATTCTGGGAGTTGAAGTCCACGAGTCATGAGGGGGCCATAGTTCCCCCATGCTGGCTGAGGAATTCTGGGAGTTGAAGTCCACGAGTCATAAAAGAGCCGAGGTTGCCTACCCCTGCCCTAGGCCTAGGCCGCTTTATGACTCATGGACTTCAACTCCCAGAATTCCTAAGCCGGCATGGCTCAGCATGGAAACCTCTCCCTTTCTCCTCAGCATGGCTGGCTCAGGAATTCTGGGAGTTGAAGTCCACCAGTCATAAAAGAGCCAAGGTTGCCTACCCCTGCCCTACATCAACTGAGTGGGAGAGAGGGGAGAGGAAGGGAAGAGAGTTCCCTTCTTGGCTATGGAATCAAGATTTCTTAACATCAGGTAGAGTAGCTATAACAAATCTAATAAATAAACAAATTCCATTTATTTCACCGAACCCAGCAAACTGAACCCAGACACAGCTATGTCTTTGACTTAGCACCATATCCGGGAACAGAATTTCTCACCATTCAGCCAGGTGTTTGTTAAATGAGGTGTGCCAAGATACAAGAGGATCGGGACAGACTTGAACACTGGGCTCTATCTAACAAAATGAAATTCAGTGGTAAAAAAACTCAGGTTCTACATTTAGGCAAGAAAAACTTGCTCAGGTATAGTATAGGGGGAACCTTGCTCAATAATAGTAACTGTGAGAGTTACTAGTGGACAATCGGAGTCCTAGTGGACAATCACTTAAATGGGAGCCAGCCGTGTGCTGCAGCTGCCAAAAAGGCCAACACAGTGCTAGGCTGCATGAACAGAGGGAGAGAATCAAGATCACGGGAAGTGTTAATACCACTCTTCAATGCCTTGGTAAGGCCACACTTGGAATACTGCATCCAGTTTTGGTCACCACGATGTAAAAAAGATGTTGAGACTCTAGAAAGAGTACAGAGAAGAGCAACAAAGATGATTAGGGGACTGGAGACTAAATCTATAAGGAACATATAAGGTTGCTGGAATTGGGTATGTCTAGTCTAATGAAGAGAAGGACGAGGGGGGACATGATAGCAGTCTTCCAGTATCTCAGGGGCTGCCCCAAAGAAGAGGGAGTCAAGCTATTCTCCAAAGCGCCTGAAGGCAGGATAAGAAGCAAAGGATGGAAACTAAGCAAGGAGAGAAGCAATCTGGAACTAAGGAGAAACTTCCTGACAGTTAGAACAATTAACCAGTGGAACTACCTGCCTCCAGAAGCTGTCAATGCTCCAACACCGGAAGTTTTTAAGAAGAGACTGGACAGCCATTTGTCTGAAACGGTGTAGGGTTTCCTGCCTGAGCAGGGGATTGGACTAGATGACCTCCAAAGTCCCTTCCAACTTTATTATTATTATTGTTAAGCGAACCATGCAGTCACTAAGGAAATCTGACTTCCCTCATTAACTTTGGTCATCAGGAAACAGCTGGGAAGGTCGCAAATGGCAATCCCCTGATCCAGGATGCTGCAGCTGTAGTAAATTAAGGCTGCGGCCAGGTGCATTTTGATCACATGACCGTGGGGAAGGCTAAGACAGTCATAATGTGAGGACTGGTCATAAGTCATTTTTTTTCCGCTGCCATTGTAACTTTTGAATGACCTCCAAACAAACAGTTGTAAATTACAACTTACAACCACAATGGAGCCGAAATTTTCTGTCGCTAAGGGAAGCAGTTGTTAAGAGAGTTGCGCCTATATTAACAGCCTTTCGGCCACAGTGCCTTCCTTATAAAAAACAATAAAGATGGGATAAAAATAAATAAATCTAGTAGAGTGCTTCTCAATCTTGGTAACTTTAAGATGGATGAATTCCCATTCAATCTGGCTGGGGGATTCTGGGAGCTGAGGTACACCCATCTTAAAGCAACGCAGCTGGGGAATTCTGGGAGAGAAAGTCTACCCATCCTAAAGCATCTTGGCTGGGGAATTCTGGGAGTTGAAGTCCACCCCTCTTAAAGCATGCTGGCTGGGGGATTCTGGGAGTTGAAGTCCACCCATCTTAAAGCATGCCGGCTGGGAGATTCTGGGAGTTGAAGTCCACCCATCTTAAAGCATGCCAGCTGGGGGATTCTGGGAGTTGAAGTCCACCCATCTTAAAGCATGTCGGCTGGGGAATTCTGGGAGTTGAAGTCCACCCGTCTTAAAGTTGCCAGGTTGAGAAACACTGATCTAATAAAACGTACTAGCGTCTCCAGGGCATTGTGGTGGAAAGGTGATAACGTGAGGCGCAATTCATTTAACAACTGCCTCGCTTAGGAACAGACATTTTGGTCTCAGTTGTGGTTTTAAGTCAAGGACAATGTGCGCTGCTAGTGTTCTGACAGAGCTGGATTCCTGATCTGCTTTATCTTGTAGAGCTGGCATCTGCAGCTCGGGTGAGGTGCTCAAAAATTAGCAATCTTTGTAACCATTACCCCAGCCTTGGTATTTGCCTAGTTAAGAGCATTTTAATCCATCTTAATCCTAACAGGTATTACTAGCGCCCACTTAGATCTCATTTAAAGGCAAGCTCTGTTCAGTGGTGGACAGTCTCTCTGTGGAAGGGGTGGGGTCTCTGTCTGTGGAGGCTTGTAAGAAGCAGCTGGAAAATCACCTCTCAAGTCTGATGGAATGGATTCTCCTGAACCCTACAGAGTTGGTTCCACGGGATCCCTCTCAACCCTACAGTTCAGAATCAGAACAGGTCTGGAAGGGACTTTGGAGGTCTTCTAGTCCAGCCCCCTGCTCAAGCAGGAGACCCTATAGCAGGGGTAGGCAACCTTGGCTTTTTATGACTGGTGGACTTCAACTCCCAGAATTCCTGAGCCAGCCACGCTGAGGGGAAAGGGAGAGTTTCCAAGCTGAGCCAGGCTGGCTCAGGAATTCTGGGAGTTGAAGTCCACCAGTCATAAAGAGGCCTAGACCTAGGCCAGAGGTAGGCAACCTTGGCTCTTTTATGACTGGTGGACTTCAACTCCCAGAATTCCTGAGCCAGCCACGCTGAGGGAAAAGGGAGAGGTTTCCAAGCTGAGCCATGCTGGCTTGGGAATTCTGGGAGTTGAAGTCCACCAGTCATAAAAGAGCCAAGGTTGCCTACCCGTGCCCTATGCCATTTCAGACAAGTTGGCTGTCTAGTCTCATCTTGAAACCCTCCAGTGATGGAGCACTCACAACTTCTGGAGGCAGGTTGTTCTACTGGATAATTGTTCTCACTGTCAGGAAATTTCTCCTTAATTCCTGGTTGCTTTCTCCTTGATTAGTTTCCATCCGTTGCTTCTTGTCCTTCAAGTGCTTGGAGAACAGCTTGACTGTCTCTTCTTTGGGGCAGCCCCTGAGATATTGGAAGACTGCTATCACGTCACCCCTAGTCCTTCTTTTCTCTAGACTAGCCAAAGCCAAATCCTTCAACCGTTCTTCATACGTTTCAGTCTCCAGGCCTTTAATCATCTTAGTTGCTCTTCTTTGCACTTTTCCCCAAAGTCTCAACATCTTGTTTGTTCTAGGGTCCAATGCCTCTAAAAATGCAGGAACTTTTCTGAACACCCAGAGAGTAACTTGGGATGTTCAATCTGGCCAAAGGCATCTCCGACCCACAAGATTGGCTAAAATGTGTACCAATGTCTCCCCTAAATGTTGGAAATGTAATTTGACAAGTGGAACTTACTATCATATGTGGTGGGAATGCATGCGAGCTCGTGATTTTTGGAACAGGATTAAAGTATGGTTGGAAGAAATATTAGAGCAAGTGGTAGAACCAAAACCAGAACTTTTTCTATTAGGTTTAACTACGCAAAAGCATGACAAAGGTGTACTTTATTTAATGCTACACATTTTAACGGCTTCCAGACTGGTTTTTGCTCAAAATTGGAGGAATAAGGGAACTCCAACGGAAGAAGAGATCCTGCATAAAATTTTATCATGTGCTGAGATGGACAGGCTTACTATGATTATGAAAGATAAGACAGAACACGAATACTTCGAAATCTGGGGCAAATTTTACCGTTGGTATGAATTAAGGAGAACTGCTCGGACTTCAAGTTAATGGTAGAATTAAAAGATATATATAACTGTACATATAATTGTATATATAATTGTATTGTATAGAAGATGAGGCTTATACAGAGGTTAAGAACGATGTATTAAACTTTTGTACCATGATAGGAACTGATAGGAAAATTCATTCTGGAATGTCATGTTTATCCATTGTTGTTTTAATTGAAAAGAAAAAAAAAATCTGGCCAAAGGAGACGGAAGGAAGTGTGAAAACCAGGGGCAGCTCCCAAAGAATTAACTACAGAGAAGACAGCTAGAATTGTTTTCAGTGGCCACAAAAACAAACACAACCAGAAAGGGCGGGTGCAAATTACAGCTACCTAGAAGATAGAACATAGAATCACAGAGCTGGAAGAGACTTCAGAGGTCTTCTAGTCTAACCCCCCGCTCAGAACAGGAGAGGTTATACCATCTCAGTCAAATGGTTTTCCAGTCTATTTTTTTTGAACCTAGATTTTTGTTGAAGCACTAAGGAGGACCTTCCTGATGGATCAGGAAGAAGAAAGGAATGACCTCCCTACAGAGGTGGTGGGTCCTCCATTTCTGGAGGCTTGAAAGAAGAGACTAGCCAGTCCCAGTTGAATTGGTCTTCGGTGCAGAATTCAGACAGCTGGATCTTAATATTCCGTTTCAGCTGCAGAATCCGGTGATCTTAGGGTCTATATAGAATAGAATAGAATAGAATAGAATAGAATAGAATAGAATAGAATAGAATAGAAGAGAAGAGAAGAGAAGAGAAGAGAGTAGAGTAGAATAAGGAATAGAATAGAATAGAATAGAATAGAATAGAATAGAATAGAATAGAATAGAACAGAGTAGAGTAGAATAGAAGAGAAGAGAGTAGAGTAGAATAAGGAATAGAATAGAATAGAATAGAATAGAATAGAATAGAATAGAATAGAGTAGAGTAGAGTAGAGTAGAAGAGAAGAGAAGAGAGTAGAGTAGAATAAGGAATAGAATAGAATAGAATAGAATAGAATAGAATAGAATAGAATAGAATAGAATAGAACAGAGTAGAGTAGAAGAGAAGAGAAGAGAAGAGAGTAGAGTAGAATAAGGAATAGAATAGAATAGAATAGAATAGAACAGAGTAGAGTAGAGTAGAATAGAATAGAAGAGAAGAGAATAGAATAGAAGAGAAGAGAATAGAAGAGAAGAGAAGAGAGTAAAGTAGAGTAGAGTAGAGTAGAATAAGGAATAGAATAGAATAGAATAGAATAGAATAGAATAGAGTAGAGTAGAGTAGAGTAGAGTAGAGTAGAGTAGAAGAGAAGAGAGTAGAGTAGAATAAGGAATAGAATAGAATAGAATAGAATAGAATAGAATAGAATAGAATAGAATAGAATAGAATAGAATAGAATAGAATAGAACAGAGTAGAGTAGAAGAGAAGAGAAGAGAGTAGAGTAGAATAAGGAATAGAATAGAATAGAATAGAATAGAACAGAGTAGAGTAGAGTAGAGTAGAATAGAATAGAAGAGAAGAGAAGAGAAGAGAATAGAAGAGAAGAGAATAGAAGAGAAGAGAAGAGAGTAAAGTAGAGTAGAGTAGAGTAGAATAAGGAATAGAATAGAATAGAATAGAACAGAGTAGAGTAGAATAGAATAGAATAGAATAAGGAATAGAATAAGGAATAGAATAAGGAATAAGGAATAAAATAAGGAATAAAATAGAGTAGTGGTGGCAAACCTATGACAAGAGTGCCAGAGGCGGCACTCAGAGCCCTCTCTGTGGGCACGCGTGCCATCGCCCCAGTCCTAGGCCTTCAGCTGGGTTTTATAAAACCTTTTCGCTTTAGGCCTCCACCACCGTGTGCAAAAAAAGAAAAAAAGAAAAAAAGAGGTTCAATTTCAGTCAATTTCAACTTCTCGTGGGAAAAAAAAAGATCTTGCAAAGTTGGAATTGATTGATTGAACTTTTTAGTCCCACCCAGTCTGCCGTTACCACCGCAGCCACGCCCACCCAATGAGCCACACCCACCCAATTGGCCACAGCCAGCCAATGGGCCACACCCACCCAGCACTCAACGATGCATAAGTGGGTTTTGGGTTGCAGTTTGGGCACTCGGTCTCTAAAAGGTTCGCCATCACTCGAATAGAATAGAATAGAATAGAATAGAATAGAATAGAATAGAATAGAATAGAAGCTGGAAGAGACCTTGGAGGTCTTCTAGTCCAGCCCCCTGCTCAGGCAGGAAACCCTATACCATTTCAGACAAATGTTATACAAGCTCTTCTTAAAAACTTTCAGTGTTGGATCATTCCCAACTTCTGGAGGCAGGTTGTTCCACTGATTAATTGTTCTAACTGTCAGGAAATTTCTCCTTAGTTCTAGGTTGCTTCTCTCCTTGGTTAGTTTCCACCCGTTGCTTCTTGTCCTGCCTTCAGGGGCTTTGGAGACTAGCTTGACTCCCTCTTCTTTGGGGCAACCCCTGAGATATTGAGACACTGCTATCATGTCCCCCCTTGTCCTTCTCTTCGTTAAACTAGACATACCCAATTCTCGCAACCGTTCCTTATATGTTTTAGCCTCCAGTCCCCTAATCATCTTTGTTGCTCTTCTCTGTACTCTTTCTAGAGTCTCAACATCTTTTTTACATCGTGGTTGGGGTTGGACTAGAACATCTCTAAGGGCCCTTCCAACTCTTCTATTCTATTCTATTCTATTCTATTCTATTCTATTCTATTCTATTCTATTCTACTCTACTCTACTCTATTCTATTCTATCCTGTAATTCTATTCTATTCTATTCTATTCTATTCTATTCTATTCTATTCTATTCTATTCTATTCTATTCTATTCTATTCTATCCTGTAATTCTATTCTATTCTATTCTATTCTATTCTATTCTATTCTATTCTATTCTATTCTATTCCATTCCTATTCTATTCTATTCTATTCTATTCTATTCTATTCTATTCTATTCTATTCTATTCTATTCTATTCTATTCTATTCTATTCTATTCTATTCTATTCTATTCTATTCTAGAAATACTTCTCCACCCAGGCAAGAAACCAAACAAGATCTGTTGCAGGTCCCCATCTTTGATCCTTCCAGAAAGCCGTAAAAGCGTTGCCTTTCTTGGGCTACCCGATTTTTTTCTTCTTATTCTTGCTTGATTATTATTGTCTGTTTTACAAGAGGGGCAGCAGCCCCATAAATCTTCCACATAATTACCTGAAGAAATATCCTTGATTTTGTTAAGGTGAGCGGACAGCATAATTCAACTTCCTGCTCGGAATTAAATACTCTCTCCAACTATCCGGCTTAGAAGCAGAACGTGGACCAATAGCCCAAAAATGCTTTTTCACGAGGCAACTGGACTGCCTTTTTTTTTGTTTTTTTCTTGGAAGGGCCCTGAAGAAGCTCCTTGGATGAGAAGGGAAACGTCTTCAAAGAAAAACACGGAAGTCCAGTTTTGCCTGCTGAAAAAGCACTTTTGGGATAACTACTTCCTGGAGGACAGGGCACCTCCATCCACCTGGACCGACACCTCAAGACACATCTTCGTGGAACTCACCTTGTTTTTGAAGTACGGGTAGCGGTCCATAATCCACTGGTAGATGTCGGAAAGCAGCAACTTTTTCCGAGGGGAGGAGAGGATGGCGTTAGAAATCAGAGCAATGTAAGACTGGTTCGGCTTATCCGACAGGTCCGCGGAGCCTGGAGCTTCGGATGGTTCTGCCGTCGGGCTTTTGGGCTTCTCTCCAGGTTCCTTGTGGAAACTCGCCCGCTCTGGAGCTTGAGAAGATGGCTTACTTTGACTGAAGAGAAGGCAGTCAATGGTAAAGGAGGCTCCGGGTCGGCCCTGCCTTTCAGCCTTAGCTCCCTCCATCGTCCCTGCAAGTAGGACTCTCTTGATCTTAGCTCATCTTGGCCGGGTCCAGCGGCAGCACCCACCACGTTGGACAAATGAAGGCACCTCCTACAGGCCAGCTTGCAGGTCCAAGATTGGCAGTTCCCTTAATTGCCTTCTCACACAAGGGCTGGCTTGCAAAGCCGCTGGCTTATCCAGCCACGTCTTGGATTTTACCAGGATTTGGCACTTAAGCTATGTATATATTAATGAATCCCCTCGGGGGGGGGGGACTTGGAGGAGAGCTAGCCTCCAGCTTGGTGGCAGCTGGCGATGGTGAGTTGGGGGCGGGTGGGGTGGAAAGCATGGGCCTGGTGAGGATGTAAAAATGCAGCCCTAAGTTACATTAACAGAAGGATTCAATCAAGATCACCTAAGGTACTGATAGCACTCTATAAATAATAATAATAATAATAACATCATCATCATCATCTTCATCATCATCATCATAAAGTTGGAAGGGACCTTGGAGGTCATCTAGTCCAACCCCCTGCTCAGACAGGGAACCCTACACCATTTCGGACAAATGGCTGTCCAGTCTCTTCTTAAAAACTTCCAGTGTTGGAGCATTTACTGCTTCTGGAGGCAAGCAGTTCCCCTGGTTAATTGTTCTGACTGTCAGGAAGTTTCTCCTTAGTTCCAGGTTGCTTCTCTCCTTGATTAGTTTCCATCTGTTGCTTCTTGTCCTTCCCTCTGGTGCTTTGGAGAATAGCTTGACTCCCTTTTCTTTGGGGCAGCCCCTGAGATATTGGAAGACTGCTATCATGTCCCCCCTTGTCCTTCTCTTCATTAAACTAGACATACCCAGCAACCGTTCCTTATAGGTTTTAGCCTCCAGTCCCCTGATCCTCTTCGTTGCTCTTCTCTGCCCTCTTTCTAGAATTTTTTACCATTGTGGTGACCAAAACTGGAGGAAGTATTCCAAGTGTGGCCTTACCAAGGCCTTGTAAAGTGGTATTAATACTTTACGTGATCTTGATTCTACCCCTCTGCAACCACTTTTTGGTCATCACGCTGTCACATGTTCCGACTAATGAAGCACTTCAAAGAACTTTCAGGCATGTTTCCTAAAGTCTTTATTTGCAGAGCTACAATTTATGCCGGTCACCATTGGACTAGTTGATGCCAGAATCTGAACTTCCGGTCGCTGGCATCAACTAGTCCAATGGTGACCGGCATAAATTGTAGCTCTGCAAATAAAGACTTTAGGAAACATGCCTGAAAGTTCTTTGAAGTGCTTCATTAGTCGGAACATGTGACAGCGTGTTGAAAAAGATGTTGAGAATCTAGGAAAAAGTGCAGAGAAGGTCAACTAAGATGATTAAAGGCCTGGAGATTAAAACATATGAAGAACGGTTGCAGGGTTTGGGTTTGGCCAGTCTAGAGAAGAGAAGGACTGGGGGGGAGGGACATGATAGCAGTGTTCCAATATCTCAGGGGCTGCCCCAAAGAAGAGGGAGTCAAGCTATTTTCCAAAGCGCCTGAAGGTAGGACAAGAAGCAATGGATGGAAACTCATCAAGGAGAGAAGCAACCTAGAATTAAGGAGAAACTTCCTGACAGTTAAAACAATTAATCAGTGGAACAACCTGCCTCCAGAGGTTGTGAGTGCTCCAACACTGGAGATTTTCAAGAAAAGATTGGACAACCATCTGTCTGAAATGGTATAGCGCAGTGATTCTCAACGTTTCTAATGCCGTGACCCCATAATACAGTTCCCCATGTTGCAGTGACCCCCAAGTGGGTGTGGCCACCAATAAGAGGGAGTAGAACAGCTAGGGAAAAGGGAAAAAAATGGAGGATAGCATGGTTTGGTGACCCCCGTGAAATGGTCATTCGACCCCAAATGGGGTCCCGACTCACAGGTTGAGAACCACTGGTATAGCGTTTCCTGATAGAATAGAATAGAATAGAATAGAATAGAATAGAATTAGAAGAATGGAATGGAATGGAGTAGAGTAGAGTAGAGTAGAGTAGAATAGAATAGAATAGAATAGAATAGAATAGAATAGAATAGAATAGAATAGAATAGAATAGAATAGGAGTAGAGTAGAGTAGAGTAGAGTGGGGTAGGATAATAGAATAGAACAATAGAATAGAATAGAATAATTGAATAGAATAATAGAGTAGAATAGAATAGGGTAATTGAATGGAATAATAGAGTACAGTAGAATAGAATAGAATAGAATAATAATAGAGTAGAATAGAATAATTGAATAGAATAACATAATAGAATAATAGGATAGGATAGAGTAGGATAGGATAGGGTAGGGTAGGGTAGGGTAGAATAGAGCTGGAAGGGACCTTGGAGGTCTTCTAATCCAACCCCCTGCTCAGGCAGGAGAATCTATATCATTCAACAAGCTGGATAAATCGAAGGTGGGTGCACTGAAAAAGTACACACGTTTTCAAAAAAGCCCTCCTTTTACTTAATTATAATTTGCTTATTAAGGTGCTCTCTGAGCTTGGTTATTTTCTTGAAGACATTTAATTACCCAGCTAGGTAACATCATCAATGCTAGTTACAAATATTCACCTTTATTGCTATAATTTGCTTACTGTGGCAATTGTGACTCTCCCAGTGATACAGAAGTAAAACAAGTTCAAGATTTGACAAACAACACAAAGGAAAATAATTATAAGTTTAATGAGAAGAGTGGATGCTAATCTTTGATTTTAATTCCCAGCCCAAATTTCTAAAAAGTAGAAATAGACTCCAGTCTGTAGGAGTGCATCAGCGTAATATTTTTGCTCCAATATGGAATAATCAATTGCTCTCCTTTTATTTGATTATGTTGCTGGAACACTACTGTTAAATCTGATTTAACAATTGTCCAGTGATTAATGAGTATTCAACCTGCAATTAACAGATTGTCTCATTTAACCTCTAAGCAACAAAAATGGCTTGTTTACCAGCAATTAAATTGCTTATTGTAACGGCTGAATCCTTTCGCCCACATGATTAAAAGCTATTCGTTACCAGGTTTTCCTTTGCTTTTAATTGCATGTGACATGTTTTTTAATTCCTTTTTTTAAATAAAAACTCAGCAGGGCTACTTTCTAAGCCCAATCGGTTGAGTGGGAGAACGATGATGATGGCTTGTTTGGCCATAAACTGGTAATTACCCAGAGAATAACTATTATAATGCTATAGGAACCCTTCAGATGTAGCTAAGCTACAACAGCCCCAGTCAGCAAGACCAACAGTGGGGATGCTGGGAATTGTAGTTGACCAACCTCAGGAGGATCATATGTTCTCCTTGCCTGTTGACAGGTCCATCCAGGACCATGGGGAGAGTGAAAAAAAAAAAAGCCAAGTGAGTGTTCTCCATAGTGAACACTACCCAATGGTTTAGTCATCATGTCTGCCAAATTATCCTCAGAAGAACAATTGAGGTTTCCCCTCTTTTATACATGCAGCAACAGCATGTATAAATTGTAGGTGCTCCATCACTGGAGGTTTTCAAGAAGAGACTGGACAGCCATTTGTCTGAAATGATACAGACTCTCCTGTTTGTGCTGGGAGTTGGACTATAGATCGTTATTATCTGTTATTCTGGTATCTTGCACAAATGGCCTCAGATTGTCATCTTACTATGGGCAGGCAACTCCTTGAAATGGTGACCACCTGAAACTTAAGCAACCATTGAAAACCTTTACAGGATCTTTTTTCTATGGAAGTTAAGTACTGGAAATTTTCAAGAAGAGACTGGACAATCACCTGTCTGAGATGGTATAGGTTATCCTGCTTGAGCAGGGGGCTGGACTAGAAGATCTCCAAGGTCCCTTCCAGCTCTATTCTATTCTAATTGGTTTAGCCTGCTTCTCCCCCCCCCCCCACAAAACCACTTTTCAAGAAATAATGGGTGGAAGATCATTAAAGAAAAAAACAATCTAGAACTAAGGAGAAATTTCCTGACAGTGGGAACAATTAACCAGTGGGACAACCTGCCTCCAGAAGCGGTGAATGCTCCAACACTGGAAGTTTTTAAGAAGAGACTGGACAGCCATTTGTCTGAAACGGTATAGGGCAGTGATGGCGAACCTTTTAGAGACCGAGTGCCCAAACTGCAATCGAAAACCCACTTATGCATCATCGCCGGGTGGGTGTGGCCCATTGGGTGGGCATGGCTGCGGTGGTAACAGCAGACTGGGTGGGACTAAAAGGTTCAATCAATCAATTCCAACTTTGCGAGATCTTTTTTTTTCCCTGACGAGAAGTTGAAATTGACTGATTGAACCTTTTTTTTTTTTTTTTTGCAAATGGTGGCAGAGGCCTAAAGCAAAAAGGTTTTATAAAACCCAGCTGAAGGTCTAGGACTGGGGCAACGACGCACATAACCACAGAGAGGGTTCTGAGTGCCGCCTCTGGCACCCGTGCCATAGGTTCGCCACCACTGGTATAGGGTCTCCTGCTTGAGCAGGGGGCTGGACTAGAAGACCTTCAGGGTCCCTTCCAATTCTGTTATTCTGTGAAAGAGGTGCTCAACCTATTCTCCAAAGCACTAGAAAGCCAGACAAGAAGCAACGATTGTAAACTAACCGAGCAGAGAACTAACGTAGAATGAAGGATAAATTTCCTGACAGTGAGAACGATTAACCTGTGGAACGACTTGCCTCCAGAAGTTGTGGATGCTCCATCGGTGGAGGTTTTTAGTCAGAGACTGGACAACCCTTTGTCTGTAATGATATAGGGTCTCTTGCTCAAGCATGACCACAGTGTGGTAGTCCAGAGTTTCTCACCATCAGCCCCTAGGTCAGGGGTAGGCAACCTTGGCTCTTTTATGGCTCGTGGACTTCAACTCCCAGAATTCCTGAGCCAGCCATGCTGAGGGGAAAGGGAGAGGTTTCCAAGCTGAGCCATGCTGGCTGAGGGATTCTGGGAGTTGAAGTCCACGAGTCATGAAGGGGCCATAGTTCCCCCCATGCTGGCTCAGGAATTCTGGGAGTTGAAGTCCACGAGTCATAAAAGAGCCAAGGTTGCTTATCCCTGTCCTAACCTCATCCCTCAGGGCAGGGAACTATAGCAACTTTATGACTCGTGGACTTCAACTCCCAGAATTCCTGAGCCAGCCACGCTGAGGCGAAAGGGAGAGGTTTCCAAGCTGAGCTATGCTGGCTCAGGAATTCTGGGAGTTGAAGTCCACGAGTCATAAAAGAGCCAAGGTTGCCTACCGCTGCCCTAGATGGTGGTCGGGCTGAGGCAGGGGGTTGGACTAGGTTACTTTCAAAGTCCCTTCCAACTATGTTATTCTATGACTGATGACGATGTTCTCCATTCAGCCGTGTCTGACTCTTGGTGATTCTATTTGCCAGCTGGTCTCTCCACTCCTTCCAATCTTTTTTTTTATTTATTTATTGAAAATTTTTAAGTTTTACAAAACAATTCCCTTCCCCAAACCCTCCCAACCCTCCCCTACCCTCCCCCCACCTTCCCAGAGCTGAATACAGGCTTAATTAAAAAATTTTAAAAAAATCTTAAGACACATATAAACCATACACTTCTTCCAATCTTGTGGTACTTCCTTGAGTTGTTCCATGTCTGGCTGGTGTCAGCTTTGATTGTGTCCAGCCATCATGTTCATCATCCTGGTTTCCTTTTACTGCTAATACTTCCCAACATAATTGCTTTCTCGGGTAAATTCCCCGTTTGACATGGCCAAAATGAGACACAATTTCGTGATTTCGCCTTCCAGTGACATGTCTGCTGTGATGCGCTCCAGTGCTTGCTTGTTGGTCACCTCTGCTGTCCAAAGAATACGCAGGAGCCTCCTGCAACAACGACGGTATACTCACATACAAAGAGCTAGGGCTTTGATCACCTTGTGGTGACCGCTCTCTTGATGTGTTTTGGACCCACCCTTCAAATGCTTCTGGACTTGGGTATCAAATGAACACGGATGGGTTGGCTGCTGACTGTAGCCCAAATTCACATGTCACTCTTTGTCCTAAACAGTTGCCTTTGGCTTGGGATTAGTTTGTTCTCTCGATCCAGAATACCAGAGTTGAATGGGACCCTGGAGATCTTCTAGTCCAACCTCCTGCTCAAGCAGGAAACTGTATACCATTCCAATGGCTGTCGAATCTCTTCTTTAAAATCTCCAGTGATGGAGCACCCACAACTTCTGGGGGAAAGCCGTTCCACTCCTTAATTGCTCTGACTGTTAGGAAATTTCTTAGTTCTTGGTTGCTTCTCTCTTTGACTAGTTTCCATCCGTTGCTTCTTGTCCTGCCTTTTGGTCCTTTGGAGAATAGGTTGACCCCCTCTTCTTTGGGGCAGCCCCTCAAATCCTGGAAGACTGCTATCATTTCATCCCTGGTCCATCTCTTTCTTAGACTAAACATACCCAATTCCTGCAACCGTTCTTCATATGTTTTAGCATTCTATTCTATTCTATTCTATTCTATTCTATTCTATTCTATTCTATTCTATTCTATTCTATTCTATTCTATTCTATTCTGTAATTCTTATTCTATTCTATTCTATTCTATTCTATTCTATTCTATTCTCCAATATCTATCCTATCCTATTCTATGTTCCAATTTCTATACTTTATTCCAATTTCTATCCTATCCTATTCTATTCTATTCTGTAATTCTATTCTATTCTATTCTCCAATATCTATCCTATCCTATTCTATGTTCCAATTTCTATTCTATATTCCAATTTCTATCCTACCCTACCGTATCCTATCCTGTTCTGTAATTCTATTCTATTCTATTCTATTCTATTCTATTCTATTCTATTCTATTCTATTCTATTCTATTCTATTCTATTCTATTCTATTCTTTAATTCTATTCTATTCTATTCTATTCTCCAATATCTGTCCTATCCTATTCTATGTTCCAATTTCTATCCTATCCTATTTTATTCTATTCTATTCTTTAATTCTATTCTATTCTATTCTATTCTCCAATATTTATCCTATCCTATCCTATTCTATGTTCCAATTTCTATTCTATATTCCAATTTCTATCCTACCCTACCCTATCCTATCCTGTTCTGTAATTCTATTCTATTCTATTTTATTCTGTAATTCTATTCTATTTTATTCTGTAATTCTATTCTATTCTTTAATTCTGTTCTATTCTATTCTATTCTATTCTCCAATATCTATCCTATCCTATCCTATTCTATGTTCCAATTTCTATTCTATATTCCCATTTCTATTCTAACCTAACCTATCCTATTGTATTCTGTTCTGTAATTCTGTTCTATTTTATTCCGTAATTCTATTCTATTCTGGCTGACTGTGCGATGATCCATAATAATAATAATAATAATAATAAAGTTGGAAGGGACCTTGGAGATCATCTAGTCCAACCCCCTGCTCAGGCAGGAAACCCTATACCATTTCAGACAGATGGCTGTCCAGTCTCTTCTTAAAAACTTCCAGTGTTGGAGCATTGACAGCTTCTGGAGGCAGGTTGTTCCACTGGTTAATTGTTCTCACTCTCAGAAAGTTTCTCCTTAGTTCTAGGTTGTTTCTCTCCTTGATTAGTTTCCATCCATTGCTTCTTGTCCTATCTTCAGGCGCTTTGGAGAATAGCTTGACTCCCTCTTCTTTGTGGCAACCCCTGAGATATTGGAAGACTGCTATCATGTCCCCCCTCGTCCTTCTCTTCATTAAACTAGACATACCTAATTCCAGCAACCGTTCCTCATGTGTTTTAGCCTCCAGTCCCCTAATCATCTCTGCTGCTCTTTAATGAAGAATATTTAAACAGAAGCAATGGGTTAAAACAGGTGTCTCCCAACTTGGCAACTTTAAGACTTGCGGACTTCAACTCCCAGAATTCCCCAGCCAGGATTCCCTTTAGGTCTCCAAATAAGAGGTGGCTGGATGCTTTCCAGGTCTTGCCCTGTGCAGAGAGCTTGACTAGATGACCTCAGAGACCACCTTCCAACTTTATGGCTCTAGCAGAGGCTGGAAAGCTGTTAGCTGTGGCTGTCAGTGCTAGGCTGCAAACCCCAGAATTGCCGCTAGATGGCAGCAGAGTTCTTTTTCCTATGTCTATCTTTTGTCGACCCCTATTGATCCTCCATAGTTTTGCACCCAAGCTGGGTAGGTCTGCTGCACCAAGGAATGGGGGGGGGTGTTTCCCTGCATCGAGGTCTTTCCATAGTTCCCTGCCAAGCTGAAGCAAACGCAGATGATATAAAAGCGTTATATAAATAAACTCCCACTCCTCCTATTCCCCTTTTCCAGATTAAGGATGCATGGCCCTTTAAGAGCTCAAAGGGAGGGGCGTGGCCACGGGATCCAACGAATCCGTAGAGGGGCAAAGAGCTGGACCCTGGTGGGTTAATGACAGCCTCTCCGCGCATGCGCCGCGTTTCCTGCTCAACGTTTCCTTGCACATGCGTTTTTTTTTCCCCGGAAGCGGCCAGCTGGGACTGCCCCCCCCCGCCCGCTTTCTATAGGCGCATGCGCATTTTTCCCCAGCTCGGGCGAGGGAGGGAAGCGGGCAAAGTCCGGACGGGTAAAAGCGCCGCGGCGGCCATGCGCATGCGCCTCCGAGCGTTTGCGAGCGGTGCTAAGCGCCGGCCGCGCCGCCTTCGCTTTGCGCCGGCGCCGAGGGCCGGCGCTCGCCGGGATTGGCTGGCGGCCGGGGCCGGCTGCGCCCTCCTCCTCCCCCTCCTCCTCCCCCGTTGTCACGTGACCGCGGCGGCTCTTCTCTTTCCTTTGCCCCCCTCCCTCCACCTGTCCCCGGCGCGTTGGACGCTGGAAGCCAAGATGGCGGCGGAGCTGGTGGAGGCGAAAGTGAGTGAGTGAAAAGAGACGGAAGGGACCGGGAAGGAGGCGGGGAGCGGGCCGAAAAAGGGCGCCCTTCCTTCGACCCCCCCGGCGACGGGAGTTGGGGGAGCCGCGCTGCGTTTTTCTGTCAGAGCCCCCCCCCTCAGGGGAGGGGAGGGGGCGGGGCCAAAGGGGAGGGCCTTCCTCCCGGGCGCGGGAGGCCCCGCCCCCTGACCCCGAGGGAGGTCAGCCCCCCCCCGGAGCAGCCGGACCCTCCCTTTCCTCAGACTCCCCCTCCTTCCCGGGCACGGACCCTTCCCACTTTTCGGGGGGGGGAGCTTGGGCCAACGCCGCCCCCTCGCCTCCCCTCCCCTCCGAGGGCGTCCAGGGCTCCCAGGAAACTTGAGAGTCCGGTGGGGAGGGGTCCCTTTGGGCCCCCCGAGGGCAGGCAGGGCCAGAGTGGGGGGTCCTGGCCCCTCGTGGGGCACAGGCTGAGATGCCAGCCTGGGAGGGAGAGGGATGCCCGGCCCTCTAAAGGAAGAAGCAGGGGTCCCAGCCTGGAGGTGACAGTGTCAAGGGCCTCCAATAGGTATCTGTGTGTGTGTGTGTGTGTGTGTGTGTGTGTGTTTGCATGTATACATATATGTGTGTGTGTATGTATGTATAGATATTGATATATACACACACATATACATACCAGTACATATATACACTTACAAATTCATATATATATATATATGCACATATAGGTACACACGTATGCATATGGACAGTATGTATATGTATGTCTGTGTACATGTCTCTGTGTACATATATAGACAGCAATATTTGTATTTATATGTAAGGGTGTAGGTATATAGATATGTATTTGTTTTCTGAGGTTTTCGCGGGTGTTTGTATGTAGGTCTTTGGTTATTCGGGTTTTCTCCCGCGTAAAATTGGAAGTGTCTTGGCAACGTTTCGACAAAGTCCCATTCGTCATCTTCAGGCTGGTGTTTTCAGCTTCGTTCTTCGAGGAAGCACGAAGCTGAAAACAGCAGCCTGAAGATGACGAATGGGACTTTGTCGAAACGTTGCCAAGACACTTCCAATTTTACGCGGGAGAAAACCCGAATAACCAAAGACCTACATAGATATGTATGTAGATAGCAGGTCTATTATGTGTGTTATGTATGTGTACACTTTTGAGAGCAGGCAACAGAATTTCATTTTTAATGTGTGCCACTGTGCCCACAGTAAGAAAATGACAAAGATTATCTTATATACATACGTGCATATACATACATATACATAGATATATATACATACATAGGCTATATGAGCTGCCTTCCCAATCTCCTGCTATTCTAACTCTGATGACGCCGGCAGTTTTTTGACCGGACGAAAGCTTAGTGACTCTTCTTAACCACAGGCTTGTTTATATTAAACAGGCTGGTTTATTATATCCTGGTGTTCATTTTTTCTTTTATTTGTTAACATACATACATATACATACATATATATATATATATACATATACAGAGAGAGAGAGAGAGAGACACTCCTCGACTTACAACTAGTGACTGTTCAAAGTCACAATAGCACCGAGCAAAGTGACTTAGGACTGTTTTTCGCCCTTACAACTGTTGCAGCATCCCCATGTGGGCATGTGACCAAATTTCCCCATCCGGCTTGTGGGAGGTCAGTTGGAAATTAGAAATGAAATGTAAATACAGGCAGACCTCGACTTACAACCATTTGCTTAGTGACCATTTGAAGTTACAATGGCTCTGAACAAAGTGACTTAGGACCGTTTTTCACACTTGCAACCGTGGCAGCATCCCCATGTTACGTGATCAAAATTCAGACGCTTGGCAATTGACTGGTGTATATCACGGTTGCAATGTCCCGGGGGAATCATGGGGTCATTTTTTGTGAGCTTCTCATCAGCAAAGTCAGTGGGGAAAACCGATTCACTTAACACCCATGTTACTAACTTAATAGCTGCAGTGATTCCCTTAACAACTGTGGCAAGAAAGGTTTTGAAATGGGGCAAAACTCACAGATGTCTCACTTAGCAGCAGCAGCAATTTTGGGCTCGATTGTCGTAAGTTGAGGACTACCTGTGTACATGTATATGTGTGTGTGTGTGTGTGCTTACATGCTCCTGTGGCATCCCATCTGTGTTCCTCGTGAAGGCAGAAGAAACTAATTTACCCATATGTTTGAGAGGAGGATGACAAATGGACAGCTTTAATATCAAAAAAAGTAAATTATCTGGAGCTGAAAGCACCTGCCAAGTTCAGTCCCTTGTTTTTCTAATGCAGCCCTGACAGCCCTGCAGCTCCAGCCGTCTCTCGCTCAGGCTTGTGCGGTGCTGCCACCGGTTCAGCTCATTCCCCTCCCCTACTACCACTTTTCTAGGATGGTCGCGTACCACCTGCCAGGTGCCAGTGGACCACAGGTGGTACCTGTACCACTGGTTGAAAAGGCCTGTTCTAGTTCAACCCCCTGCTCAAGCTTTTGGGATGAGAAGCAAAATGTTTCCAAAGTGGGGGGGGGGACCAAAAAGTCCAGTTGCCATTTTGGGAAAAAAAATGCATCTTTGGGACCTTATATTTATAGGCCGCTTTTTGATTGCTGCTTTACCCATAATTTAACAGTGACAAAAGCTACTGGAATGGCTTTGTGGTGTCTCCTGAAAGCAAATGTTGTGCACTGTTTTTTCCTAGGTGTGCCCCAAGGCAAATATTAAACCAGTGGTTCTCAACCTGTGGGTCGGGACCCCATTTGGGGTCGAACGACCATTTCACGGGGGTCACCAAACAACGCAGTCCGCCATTTTTCCCCCCCTTTTCCTTAGCTGTGCTACTCCCTTTCATTCTATTGGCTTTTGAAAGCCAATAGAATAGACTCTCTTGAATAGAGTCTAATTCTATTGGCTTTCAAAGCCAATAGGAATTGTCCAGGCTGTCTCTGCCCTGCTGAGCCCGCCAAAAGTCCCATTCTGCAAACGGTGCTGCACCAGTTGAGTAGTCCTCGACTTACGACCGGTTGAGTAGTCCTCGACTTAACAACCGGTTGGGGGCCGCGGCATTAAAAAGGTTGAGAACTACTGTATTAAATGTTTCGAGGGAGTCCCTATGAAAAGTGAGTGGTAAAGATACCTTTGCCCTCACAGCTAGTCCTCATGAGCACAACTCTGCCCAAAATTTCCATTGCTAAGCAAGACAGTTGTTAATTGTCCTATTTTACGACCTTTCTTGCGACAGTCGATTGACAGTCGTTAAGGCAATCGCTGCAGTTGCTCAGTTAACAAACACGCTTGTTTAAGTGAATCTACTTCCTCCATTGACTTTGCTTGCCGGAAGATTGCAAAAGGGGATCACGTGATCGTGGGACACTGCAACCGTCAAAAATACATGCCAGTTGCCAGCTGTCCAAATTTTGATCACATGACCACAGGGATGCGGGAACAAAGTCACTTTTTTCCAGTGCCGTTGTAACTTTGAACCGTCTCTAAATGAACAGTTGTTGAGAATTACCTATATTAACCGAAAAACTTTAGCGTCCGTCTTCTTTAGCTCGTTGCCAATATCAAATTTATTCTGTCATCAAACTATATCTGGTTAGAATAATTTGTGTGTCTGTAATGCATAAAGTAAAATATAGAGGCTCCCCTGCCTATCCATATGAGTTAGGACTAAATCTGCTCAGGAGGACTGGAGGTGAGAACAAATGCTTCATTATTCACACTGCTTCAGAGCGGGGTTGATTTTTTTTTTTAAATGCCTATTTTGATTAATCGGCTTTATTTCTTCTGTTTGGTATTTATTTCCGTGCAATTGGTTGCTCCTAATTGAGGCAGACTTAAGTTATAATAAAATATACGAGTGATCTCAAGACTTTACAGTGTGTTCCTGGTCTTCTGGAGCTGACTCGAAAAGGAAAAGCTACTCAAAGCGGCTCAGAGTGAAAAAGTGTTATCAGTCACACACTAGTTTGGGTTGTGGGTGTGTGTGCCTGTGTGTCTTCTCCCCCTTCCCATCTAGATGGAGGCTTAACTGGATCTAGAGCAGTGGTTCTCAACCTGTGGGTTGGGACCCCATTTGGGGTCGAACGACCATTTCACGGGGGTCGCCAAACAACGCAGTCTGCCATTTTTTTCCCCTTTTCCTTAGCTGTGCAACTCCCTTTTATTCTATTGGCTTTTGAAAGCCAATAGAATAGACTCTCTTGAATAAAGTCTCATTCTATTGGCTTTCAAAAGCCAATAGGAATTGTCCAGGCTGTCTCTGCCCTGCTGAGCCCGCCAAAAGTCCCATTCTGCAAACGGTACTGCACCAGTTGAGTAGTCCTCGACTTACGACCGGTTGAGAGTCGCGGCATTAAAAAGGTTGAGAACCACTGATCTAGAGTAAAGTGAGAATCTCCAGGCATCGTCGTTGCTACTATAAGTCATAAAGAAGGTTTTAAAAATAGGAAAGATATTGCGGGAAAAGCAACGTTTCAAAGTTAGTTAAAAGGGGTTTGAAATTATTGGGATTGGAACTTGAATCGGTTCGGAAAGAGGCTAAAAAACACAGCCTGCAGGGGTACTTTTGTGAAACCTTGGAAGTTGTGGGTGACACGTTTGTTTAAGCAGACGTGTTTCATACAAGTAGTCCTTTACTTAGGCCAGTGATGGCGAACCTTTTAGAGACCGAGTGCCCAAACTGCAACCCAAAACCCACTTATGCATCATCGAGTGCCGGGTGGGTGTGGCCCATTGGGTGGGCGTGGCTGCGGTGGTAACGGGAGACTGGGTGGGACTAAAAAGTTCAATCCATCAATTCCAACTTTGCAAGATCCTTTTTTCCCCCCGCGAGAAGTTGAAATTGACTGAATGATTGATCCTTTTTTCTTTTTTTTTTTTTTTTTGCACACGGTGGCGGAGGCCTAAAGCGAAAAGGTTTTATAAAACCCAGCTGAAGGCCTAGGACTGGGGCGACGGCCCGCGTGCCCACTGAGAGGGCTCCGAGTGCCGCCTCTGGCACCCGTGCCATGGGTTCGCCACCACTGACTTAGGACGTTTGGTTTAGTTACGACAGCAATGTAAAAAACTGATTTTTTTTCACACGACTGTTGCAGCATCCTGCACGGTCCCGTGATCCAAATTCAAACGCTTGGCACCTGGCTTGTATTGATGACGGTCTCCGCGTCCCCAGGGGGTCACGTGATCCCCTTTCGTGATCTCCTGACAAGCAAAGTCAATGGGAGGAAGCCAGACCCGCTTAACAGCCGTGTTATTAACAACTGCAATGATTCATTTAACAACCGTGACAAGAAAAGTCACGAGGAACCCAGATTGTTGGGTGGGAGGGGGGCAATATGCTGACTCTGTAAGCTGCTTAGAGAGGCCTATAAAGGCGCCGCGAAGCGGTATATAAATCTGTGCTCTTGCTGTTAACAACTGTTTTGCTTAGCAGTGGAAAGTTTGCACTCCGTTGTGGGTCGCAAGGCGAGGATTACCTGTTCTTCCGTGGAAATATCCACAGGCGTTTGAGACTGTCAGTATCGTTAGTTATAATTCTTTCCAAAGGGGGGGGGGGAAATCCAGCAGAATTCCTTTAACCTCGGTCAGGTTTCTTCTGTCTATTTCTGCGTAAAGTCTTCGTCCTTTCCCCCCCCCCCCTTTTTTTTTTCTTTTTTGTATTTGGTGCTCTTTGCGTTTGACAACATTTCTGTGTTCTGTGACTCTCTCATCCAGAACGAGGTTTTTTTCAGGCAAGCTTATACTCGATCTCTGGGTTTGTTTTGTTTTTTTTAAAAAAAACATCCTTTCATATCCATGTCTGCCCTTTCCCTCTTTATCTTCAGGAGATAAAACGCTTCACATCCCACAGCAGCTAGTCTTTTTTCTCCCTTTCGTCAATGGAGCCACTGTTTTGATTGTCCAGGTGAAGGAACCAAGCTGCTTTCTGGGGCTTTTTTTTGTGTGTGTGTGTGGTTTTGTTTTTGTGATTTCAAAGAAAATATGGGAATGCGTAAAGTCAGAGCCCCGATAGAAGGCCTTCTAGGTCAGTAAGGTAATCTTTGACTTAACAGCCATTCATTTAGTGACCGTTTGAAGTTACAACGGCACCGAAAAAAAGTGACATTTTCCACCCAATCATTGCAGCCTCCCCACAATCACGGGATCAAAATTCCACGCTTGCCAATTGACTCACATTTATCACGGTTACGGATCCCCGGGGGGGGGGGGGCATTGGTCACGTGATCCCCTTTTTCGACCTTTCTGACTGGCAAAGTCCAAGGGGAAGACGCACTCACTTAACAGCTGTGTTACTACTTGCTGAACAATTACAGTGATTGGCTTATCCCCTGCCACACGAACGGTCGTAAAATGGGACAAAACTCCCTAAACCAGTGGTTCTCAACCTGTGGGTCGGGACCCCATTTGGGGTCGAACGACCATTTCACGGGGGTCGCCAAACAACGCAGTCCGCCATTTTTTCCCCCCTTTTCCTTAGCTGTGCTTCTCCCTTTTATTCTATTGGCTTTGGAAAGCCCACAGAATAGACTCTCTGGAATAGAGTCTAATTCTATTGGCTTTCCAAAGCCAATAGGAATGGTCCAGCCTGTCTCTGCCCTGCTGAGCCCACCAAAAGTCCCATTCTGCAAACGGTGCTGTACCTGTTGAGTAGTCCTCGACTTACGACCGGTTGAGTACTCCTCGACTTACGACCGGTTGGGGGTCACGGCATTAAAAAGGTTGAGAACCACTGCCCTAAACAACATCTCAATTAGCGACGGAAATCGGGGGCTCCATCGTGGGCCGAGGACTACCCGTGATCTCGTGAAGTTTAAAAAGCAAAATAGAAGGTTATTCCCAAACCGCTTCCTTCCTGGGAGAATAGAAGTTTTCCATCCCATTTAACGGAAGAAAGACGAGCTAAGCAAAAACTAGGAAACAGCTCTTTATTCCCAGCAATCATTTTGTGTTTGTTTTGCTTGCGGTTAAATTCTGTACGGACTTAACAGCAGTTCATTTAGCGACTATTCAAAGTCACAATGGGGCTGGAAAAAAAAGTGACCTGGGACCGTTTTTCAAAGGTATGGCCGTTGCAGCGTCCCCGCGGTCACGTGATCAGAATTCCGAGGCTGCGCAACTGACTCATATTTATGATGGTCGCAGTGTCCCTGGGAGGGGGGGCGTCACATCGTGATCTGACGAGCAAAGTCATTGGGGGAAGCCAGATTCACTGAACGACTGCGTGACTCACTTAAGGACTGCCATGATTGACGTAACAACTACGGCAAGAAAAGTTGTAAAATGGGGCAGAACTCACTCACAAATGTCTCACTTAGCAACGGGAAATTTTGGGCTCAGTTCTGACGGTGAGTCGAGGACTGCCTGTATTGTACGCTGGCTGGTTATTTTGTTCTTTTCCTTGACAAATTTTGCTCTCGGTCTAGTCATGCGGACATTTGTCTGTCTGTCTATCATCTATCTTTATCAATCAATCTATTTATATCTCTATCTCTATCTAGCTATCATCTATATCAATCTATATCTGTCTCTATCATCTATCTTTATCGATCAATCTATATCTCTATCGCTATCTCATCTATATCAATCTATAGCTGTATCGATCAATCTATATATCTCTATGTAGCTATCTATATTGATCTATGTATATTGATCTCTATCCATCATTTATCTTTATCAATCAATTTATATCTCTAGCTATCTATATCGATCTATATCTCTAGCTATCTGGCATCTATATCTATCTATTGATCTACCTATATCTATCTATCTTTATGTCTGTCTGTCTGTCTGTCTATCTACCTACCTACCTACATACATATATCTATCAATCTATCTCTCTATGTATCCATCCATCCATCCATTCATCCATCCATCCATCCATCTATCCATGTATCCATCCATCTATCATCTATATCGATCTATCTATATCAGTGATGGCGAACCTTTTAGAGACCGAGTGCCCAAACTGCAACCCAAAACCACTTACGCATCGTCAAGTGCCGGGTGGGTGTGGCCCATTGGGTAGGTGTGGCCCATTGGGTGGGCGTGGCTGCGGTGGTAATGGCAGACTGGGTGGGACTAAAAAGTTCAATCAATCAATTCCAACTTTGCAAGATTTTTTTTTCCTGCAAGAAGTTGAAATTGACTGATTGATTGGACCTTTTTTTTTTTTTTTTTTTTTTTGCACAGGGCGGTGTCTAGGTTTTATAAAACCCAGCTGAAGGCCTAGGACTGGGGCAACGGCATGCGTGCCCACAGAGAGGGCTCTGAGTGCCGCCTCTGGCACCTGTGCCATAGGTTTGCCACCCTGATCTATATCTATTGATCTATCTATCCACCCCTCTGTAGTTCTTAAGGTCTGGCAGGAGCGTTGTTTTCGTGGTTCTTGCCTGAGGACCTAGTAGTTAGTAGCAAAGATTTGAAGAGATTTGTAAAAGAAAAGCAGGCTGACTTCACTTAACAACCTCTCATTTTATCAGGGAAGTTACAGAGTCACCGGAACACCTTCACGGCCCATCAAGCACTCCCAGACACCATAAACCCTCACGCTGCTCACCCAGCAGTCATGCCACGACTGCATATTCGGGCAGGTCAGCTTTACAACCCGCCACGCATTCTGCAGTCAGGCGCGACTGCGATTTGCAAGTGTGTGGGGTTCCCCCCCCCTTTCCTGGCTTTCCACAAAAAATGCCCATTCAAATGAATGGATTCACATAGAGACGGCTGCGTTGGCTTAACGATCGCTGGGCTTGCTTAACCATTACTGCAAAAAAAAAAAAAAAAAAAAAAAACCCAAAAGGCCAGAATTTTAGTTCTAGTAATGTGGGTGCTTCGATTTTACCCATTGTCGTGATTTACGGCTGTGATTCCTGGATTAATTATGGTCTTAAATCGAGGACTGGCTGTATACAAGTCGTCCTCAGCTTATGACCACAATGGAGCCCCAAATTTATGTGCCTAAGCGAAGCATTTGTTAAGTGAATTTTGACTCATTTTACGACCTTTCTTGCCACCGCCGTTAAGTGAATCGCTGCAGTTAAGTTAATGATACCAGTTGTTAAGTGAATCTGGCTTCCCCCCCATTGACTCTGCTTGTCAGATGATCATAAAAGGGGATCACATGATCCCCCGGGGGCACAGCGACCGTCATAAATACGAACGAGGTGCCAGGCGTCTGAATTTTGTGGGGACGCTGCAACAATTATACATCTGAAAAACTCATTTTCCCAACTCATTTTTTTTCAATGCCATTGTAACTTTGAACGGTCACTAAATGAACTGTTGTATTTTGAGGACTACCTGTAGTTTTAGTTTTGTATAGAAGGGTTGATCACCACCTTTCCTTATTCACGTTTAGAGAGCACAGTGGTTTGCCAGACAGTTTGGTGACAAAGTTGAAGTCTGAATTGGAAATTTAGCTGTCGTACTGTCCCAAGCCTGCTTTTCTTTCTTTCTTTCTTTCTTTCTTTCTTTCTTTCTTTCTTTCTTTCTTTCTTTCTTTCTTTCTTTCTTTCTTTCTTTCTTTCTTTCCTTCCTTCCTTCCTTCCTTCCTTCCTTCCTTCTCTCTCTCTTTCTTTCTCTCTCTCTCTCTTTCTTTCTTTCTCACTTTTTCTCACTTTCTTTTCCCTTCCTTTCTTTCCCTTCCTTCCTTTCTTTTTTTCCTTCCTTCCTTCCTTTTTTTCCTTCCTTCCTTTTTTCCTTCCTTCCTTTCTTTCTTTTCTTTCCTTCCTTCCTTCCTTTTCCTTTCTTTCTTTCTTTCTTTCTCTCTCTCTCTTTCTCTCTCTCTTTCTTTCTGTCTTTCTTTCTCACTTTCTTTTCACTTCCTTTCTTTTCCTTCCTTCCTTTTTTCCTTCTTTTTTTCCTTCCTTTTTTCCTTCCTTTCTTTTCCTTCCTTCCTTCCTTCCTTTCTTTCTTTCTTTCTTTCTTTCTTTCTCGTTCTTTCTATCCTTCCTCCTCTTCCTATTCATCTTCTTCTCCTTCCTCCTCATCCTCGTTGTTGTTATTATTATTATTATTTTCTTATTCTGGATGAAAGTTTAGTTACGGCTTCCCAGATTATGCTGTCTGCCTGAATATTCTCTGCCAACACGGTTGATTTCTCTCCCTTGTCTGCAGTGTGCTTTGGGCTTCAAGTGAGCAACACCACGTTTTAGAAGCTGGCGCCGGCTGTTTAAGACCTTGTACCTTGCACTGAAAAGGTTTGACAAGGTTTCTCAGCCTCTGTTTAAGGGAGTGCGGGTGTTGATGCTGGATTGTTTTGTTCCCGGGCAATCGCGGTTTCTGGGCTGTCTCCAGTTCCGCCACTGGGTTTATGGCAAGCCCATCCGGATTGTGACTCAGCACGTCAAACCCTGCTCACCAACCGTGGCTGGCCGATTTGGGGGGAGCTCTGCCAGATCCAGACCGCAAAACGAGGGGGCTGCTTGTTGGGCACCTTGTGGGTCTGAATCAGATTTACCGAGACACAAACCATGTTAGAGATAAGGGAGGTCTGGGATGGCGGGCTAGGTGGTGATTTCAGATTTTGCTTTCGCAGTTATTCCTCGATTTAGGACTATAATTTATATGTTACTTATATGTAAGGGTGTAGGTCTATACCAGTGTTTCCCAAACTTGACAATTTTAAGGCATGTGGACTTCAACTCCCAGAATTCCACAGCCAGCAACGCTGGCTGTGGAATTCTGGGAGTTGAAGTCCTCATGCCTTAAAATTGTAAAGTTTGGGAAACACTGGTCTATACAGATGTGGTGTATAGTATGTTTAAATGTGTGTTATGCAGGTATGCACTTTGAGAGCAGGCAACTAAATTTCATTTTTAATCTGTGCCAGTGTGCCCACAGTAAAAAATGACAATAAAGGTTATCTATCTATCTACTACTTACCTACCTATCTCTATTATCTACCTCTATCTATCTATCTATCTATCTATCTATCTATCTATCTATCTATCTATCTATCTATCTATCTATCACATCTCGTCTGTCTGTCTGTCTTATATCTACCTCTATTGTATCTATTTATCTATCTACCTATCTATCTCTGTTATCTACATCTATCTATCTATCTATCTATCTATCTATCTATCTATCTATCTATCTATCTATCTATCATATCTATGTCTGTCTGTCTGTCTTATATCTATCTCTGTTGTATCTATTTACCTACCTACCTACCTATCTATCTCTATTATGTACCTCTATCGCAGTGGTTCTCAACCTGTGGGTCGGGACCCCATTTGGGGTTGAATGACCATTTCACGGAGGTCGCCAAGCACGCTGTCTGCCATCTTTTTCCCTTTTCCCTAGCTGTCCTACTCCCTCTTATTGGTGGCCACACCCATTTGGGGGTCACCACAACATGGGGAACTGTATTATGGGGTCACGGCATTAGAAAGGTTGAGAACCACTGCTCTATCGTGTCTGTCTGTCTATCTATCTATCTATCTATCTATCTATCTATCTATCTATCTATCTATCTATCATCTATCTATCTATCTATCTATCTATCTATCTATCTATCTATCACATCTCTGTCTGTCTGTCTGTCTTATATCTACCTCTATTGTATCTATTTACCTACCTACCTATCTATCTCTATTATGTACCTCTATCGTGTCTGTCTGTCTGTCTATCTATCTATCTATCCATCATATCTCTGTCTGTCTGTCTGTCTTATATCTATCTCTGTTGTATCTATTTACCTACCTATCTCTATTATGTACCTCTATCGTGTCTGTCTGTCTGTCTGTCTGTCTGTCTGTCTGTCTGTCTATCTATCTATCTATCTATCTATCACATCTCTGTCTGTCTGTCTTATATCTACCTCTATTGTATCTATTTATCTACCTACCTACCTATCTATCTCTATTATGTACCTCTATCGTGTCTGTCTGTCTGTCTGTCTGTCTATCTATCTATCCATCATATCTCTGTCTGTCTGTCTGTCTTATATCTATCTCTGCTGTATCTATTTACCTACCTATCTCTATTATGTACCTCTATCGTGTCTGTCTGTCTATCTATCTATCTATCTATCTATCTATCTATCTATCTATCTATCTATGTATCTATCTATCATCTATCTATCTATCTATCTATCTATCTATCTATCTATCTATCTATCTATCTATCTATCATATCTCTAACTGTCTGTCTATATCTACCTCTATTGCAGTGGTTCTCAACCTTTCTAATGCCACGACCCCATAATACAGTTCCCCATGTTGTGGTGACCCCCAGCCACTTATACATCACCAGGTGCCAGAGGTGTGGCCAAAGAAAAGGGGAAAAAAATGGCAGACAGCCTTGTTGGGCGCCCCCCGTGAAATGGTCGTTCGACCCCAAATGGGGTCCCGACCCACAGGTTGAGAACCACTGCTCTATTGTATGTATGTATGTATGTATGTATGTATGTATGTATGTATCTATCTATCTATCTATCTATCTATCTATCTATCTATCTATCTATCTATCTATCTATCTCTATCGCCAATTTTCCATTGCTAAGCAAGGCAGCTAATGAGCCACACCTGATTTTACAACCATTTCCCCCCCCAATAATTAAGTGAACCACTGCCATGGTTGTTAAGTGAATCATGGGGTCATTAAGTGAGTCCAGCTTCCTCTGCTGACTTGGAGGAAGTTGCTCACGAAGGGGGGGGGTCACATGACCCCGGGGTGTTGCAACCGTCGTAAATGCGTGCCAGTTTCTAAATGGCCAAATTCTGACCATGCGTCCCTGGGGACGATGTTCCCGCAACGGTTGAAAGTGTGCGGACTGTTCGCAAGTTCCTTTTTTCCACTGCTACTGTGACTGCCGTTGTTAAATCAGTGATTGTAAGTCGAGGATTACCTATACTTGTCGTCCCCTACTTCTGAAGCACGGCTACAGACGATCATTTGACAGGGATGAGGAAAGAAATCCCTTTGACTGTGGCTCGAGAAAGTCCACAACAACCACAAATCTGAACTGCAGCTAGTCCTTCACTTACGACCCACAACTGAGCCCAAAACTTTTTGTGGCTGAGTGAAACCTTTTTTAAAGTGAGTTTTGCCCCGTTTTACGACTTTTCTGGCCACCATTGTTAAGTGAATCACCCCAGCTGTTCATTAGTAACGCCGTCGTTAAACAAACCTGGCCCTCCCATTGACGGGGCTTGTCAGAAGGCCACAAAAGGGGGTCACGTGACCCCCCCGGGGGATGTCGCCGCCGTCGTAAAATGTGAGTCGGTTGCCAAGCGTCTGAATTTCGGGGTTATACCGCAACGGTCGTAAGTGTGAAGAACGGTCCTAAGTCGCTTTTTTTTCCCCCCAGCGCCGTCGTAACTTTGAACGGTGACTAAACGAACGGTTGTAAGTCGAGGATCACCCGCGGTGGTCACACAAACACATCCGTGCTTTTCGTTGCCTGTTGAATCTCTCACATTTCATCCCTGGCCTAACGCAGTGTTTCCCAAACTTGACAATTTTAAGGCATGTGGACTTCAACTCCCAGAATTCCACAGCCAGCAACGAATTCTGGGAGTTGAAGTCCTCATGCCTTAAAATTGTCAAGTTTGGGAAACACTGACCTAAAGAACCAGCTGCAGAGTTGCGACAAGTCCTAACCTGGATGGTGGAGCTATTTATAGGTTGACTCGACTCCTAGCACAAGGCAGCTTTGTGCGTTCCTGGTTGTTTGTATTGTTTTTAGCCGCAACCGGGCTTCAGCTGAACCAGTAAGGGCGACCCTTTTAGAGACCACAACCCCAAACGCGCTTATTTATCGCAAAGTGCCAGGGCCGCATTAGCATTGTGGTGCCCTCGGGGGGGGGGGCATGGGGGCGTGGCCCACTGGTTGGGCGGGGCCCACTGGGTGGGCATGGCTGCGGGTGTCACGGCAGACTGGGTGGGCGTGGCTGGGGTGGGCACGGCCACCTTAATGTTCATGGAGGGGGGAAGCCTGTGGGAGCCGGGCAGGGTTGGGGGAGATCCAGGGGGTCTCTGGCGGGTGGGGCGGTGGGCAGGAGGCCCAGCATAGATGGAGGGGGGAGGCACGCAGTCCTAGCTGGGACTGGGGGGCCATGGCGCCGATGGGGATCCGGCTTTCCCTGCTCGGGGTGGCCTTTGGGTTGCTGGGTGTGGGCGTGCTCTACCACCTCTAGTCGAGCGTGCTAGCTGGCCGCTTCGCCTCCCTTGTGCTTGGTGGCGCTACCACTCTGGGTGGTGGCGCTGGCGTAATGGACCTGCGCAAGGTGCTGGCAGCGGCGGCATGCATGCCCACCGAGAGGGCTCTGAGTGCCACCCCTGGCACGCATGCCATAGGTTTGCCACCACGGGTATAGGATCTCCTGCTTGAGCAAGGGGCTGGACTAGAAGACCTCCAAGGTCCCTTCCAGCTTCCTATTCTATTCTATTCTATTCTATTCTATTCTATTCTATTCTATTCTATTCTATTCTATTCCATTCCACTCCACTCCACTCCACTCCACTCCACTCCATATATTCTATTCTATTCCATTCCATCTATTCTATTCTATTCTATTCTATTCTATTCTATTCTATTCTATTCTATTCTATTCTATTCTATTCTATTCTATTCTATTCCATTCCACTCCACTCCACTCCACTCCACTCCACTCCACTCCATATATTCTATTCTATTCTATTCCATTCCATATATTCTATTCTATTCTATTCTATTCTATTCTATTCTATTCTATTCTATTCTATTCTATTCTATTCTATTCTATTCCATTCCATTCCATTCCATTCCATTCCATTCCATTCCATTCCATTTATTCTATTCTATTCCATTCCATATATTCTATTCCAGTGGGTCTCCACCTGTGGGTCGGGACCCCATTTGGGGTCGAATGACCATTTCATGGGGGTCGCCAAACAATGCAGTCCGCCATTTTTTCCCCCTTTTCCTCAGCTGTGCTACTCCCTTTTATTCTATTGGCTTTTGAAAGCCAATAGAATAGACTCTCTTGAATAGAGTCTAATTCTATTGGCTTTCAAAAGCCAATAGGAATCATCCAGGCTGTCTCTGCCCTGCTGAGCCCGCCAAAAGTCCCATTCTGCAAACGGTGCTGCACCAGTTGAGTAGTCCTCGACTTACGACCGGTTGAGTAGTCCTCGACTTACAACCAGTTGGGGGTCGCGGCATTAAAAAGGTTGAGAACCACTGGTCTATTCTATTCTATATTTCTATTTCTATTCTGTTCTGCTAAATATTCTATTCTGGTTCTGTTCTGTTCTGTTCTGTTCTATATTCTGTTCCGTTCCATTCTACTCCATTCCATTTTTTTTTTTTTGTTCTATTCTGTCCTGTCCTGTCCCATCCTGTCCTTTGTTGTGATCCAGAGATACCGTATTTATTTATTTAGGCATCAGCTGCCTTTGGAGATATTTTGAAAAACAAGACGGGAAATGAAGCAGAAGGATGTTGGCTTCCAGAGCTGTTTTTTGGTTTTTTGTTTTAAAGATAGAGTTGTCCAGGAAACTGATATAAGGGTAGAGCGAAGTGTTGACTTTGGCCAACCCTGTTTGAATAATAATAATAAAAAGCTTGATCAGTCCCGAATTCTGGGCTCCTCGGGCAGAGATGTCTTCTGGTGATAGGTAGGTGTGATACACAGAATAAACTTCAGAATGATTAAGAAGAAACCCTGAAGAGGCCGCCTATCATAGAACAGATAGTCCTCGGCTTACGACCACAATTCTACCCCCAAAGTTCTGTTGCTGAGCAAGACATTTGTTCAGTGAGTTTTGCCCCATTGTACAACCATAATCGTTAAGTGAATCACTGCAGTTATTAAGTTAGTAACACGGTTACTAAATAAATCTGGCTTTTCCGTTGACTTCGCTTGTCGGAAGGTAACAAAAGGCCATCGCAGGACCCCCCCCCCAGGACACTGCGAAGGTC
Organism: Crotalus tigris; assembly: GCF_016545835.1. Classification (NCBI taxonomy): domain Eukaryota; kingdom Metazoa; phylum Chordata; class Lepidosauria; order Squamata; family Viperidae; genus Crotalus; species Crotalus tigris. The sequence goes on along the minus strand of NW_024096554.1, from coordinate 6,904,355 downwards.
GTAAATCTGAGTCAATTGTCAAGCGTCTCAGTTCACGATCACTGCAACCGTCGTAAGCGTGAAGAACGGCCCTAAGCCACTTCCTTCCGTGCCGTTGTTGCGACTTCAAAACGGTCCCTAAACGAACTGTCGCAAGTCGAGGACTACCTGGGTGGGTCTAAAATTTTGCAGCTGGGGGTGTGTGTGAGGAATGTGCTGAAGGTCGTCGAGACTTGGGCTAGACCAGGGATGGCGAACCTTTTAGAGACCGAGTGCCCCAAACTGCAACCCAAAACCCACTTATGCATCGTCGAGTGCTGGGTGGGTGTGGCCCATTGGGTGGGTGTGGCCCATTGGGTGGGCGTGGCCCATTGGGTGGGCGTGGCCCATTGGGTGGGCGTGGCCCATTGGGTGGGCGTGGCTGCGGTGGTAACGGCAGACTGGGTGGGACTAAAACAGTGGTTCTCAACCTTTTTAATGCTGCGATCCCCCAACCGGTTGTAAGTCGAGGACTACTCAGCCGGTCGTAAGTTGAGGACTACTCAACTGGTGCAGCACCGTTTGCAGAATGGGACTTTGGGCGGCTCAGCAGGGCAGAGACAGCCTGGACAATTCCTATTGGCTTTTGAAAGCCAATAGAATTAGACTCTATTCAAGAGAGTCTATTCTATTGGCTTTCAAAAGCCAACAGAATAAAAGGGAGGAGCACAGCTAAGGAAAAGGGGGGGGGGGGAAATGGCGGACTGCGTTGTTTGGCGACCTCCGTGAAATGGTCGTTCGACCCCAAATGGGGTCCCGACCCACAGGTTGAGAACCGCTGGACTAAAAAGTTCAATCCATCCATTCCAACTTTGCGAGATCTTTTTTTTCCCGCGAGAAGTTGAAATTGACTGATTGAACCTTTTTTCTTTTTTCTTTTTGCACACGACGGCGGAGGCCTAAAGCAAAAAAAGGTTTTATAAAACCCAGCTGAAGGCCTAGGACTGGGGCGACGGCCCGCGTGCCCACCGAGAGGGCTCCGAGTGCCGCCTCTGGCACCCGTGCCCTGGGTTCGCCCCCACTGGGCTAGTTCGATCCTCCGATTGCTTCTTGTGTGTTGACGCCAAGGCTTGTCTGTCTCTCTCTGTCCTCCCATCTCGTTCGCAGAACATGGTGATGAGCTTCCGGGTCTCCGACTTGCAGATGCTGCTGGGCTTTGTGGGTCGGAGCAAGAGCGGACTCAAACACGAACTGGTCACCCGGGCCTTGCAGCTGGTCCAGTTTGACTGTAGCCCGGAACTGTTCAAGAAGATCAAAGAGATTTACGAGACGCGGTACGCCAAGATCTCCGATCCGGGACAAACTCCCCAACAGCAGCAGCAGCAGCCGCTCCCGCCCGCCCCGCAGCACCGACCTCCTTCCGAAGCCCTTTCCATCCATCCTTCTTACGACCGCAACAGCACAGTAACCAGGACTGGTCTTTCCACCCCTAACATAGACTATCCTTCCCTCTACGGAAAGTATTTAAACGGACTCGGACGGTTGCCGGTCAAACCAGCGAAGCCTGAGGTCCGGTTGGTGAAGCTACCCTTCTACACTATGCTGGATGAACTGTTGAAGCCCACAGAACTTGGTGAGTCGGGCCCGGACGATCGCCGGTGGGCCCTGGAGGTCTGGCTTTCCAGGCCTCGCGGACAGAGGTGGGAACGGACACCCCCTTTCCCCCCCTCCCCGATGAGGCCTGGAGGAGAAATCCAGCTGCCAGGCCTCGGAGCGCTTTCCCCATCTCTTCTCTTCAAAGCTGTGGTTTGTCTCTGGTGGGATGGGCAGATGGGTGGCTGGCTGGATCCGAAGGTGGCTTGGAACAATTATCTGTGGAGATGCTCAGTCGCCCAGGTCAGGGTTACCCCAAAGGTGCTTTTTCAAGGAAGCAGCTGGACTTTCTGCTTTTCCTTGGAAGACGTTTCGCTTCTCCTCCAAGAACCTTCTTCAGTTCTGACTACAGGGTGGGGAAGGGAAGGATTTATACTCCTTGCAGACAGCGGGTCATTTGCATATAAGGAACTGGCTGCTGGAATTGGGGATGTCTAGTTTAACGAAGAGAAGGACGAGGGGGAACAGGATAGCAGCCTTCCAGTATCTCAGGGGCTGCCCCAAAGAAGAGGGAGTCAAGCTATTCTCCAAAGAGAAGGCAGGACAAGAAACAACGGGTGGAAACTAGTCAAGGAGAGAAGCAACCTAGAACTAAGGAGAAACTTCCTGACAACGAGAACAATTAACCAGTGGAACAGCCTGCCTCCAGAAGCGGTGAATGCGCCAACACTGGAAGTTTTTAAGGAGAGACTGGAAAGCCATTTGTCCGAAATGGTGTAGGGTTACCTGCCTGAGCAGGGGGTTGGACTAGATGACCTCCAAGGTCCCTTCCAACTTTATTATTATTATTATTATTATTATTATTATTATTATTATTATTATTATTATTATTATTCTCTTAGAGAGTCATTGGGGCCATTTGGAGGCTTACCTCTGTCCTCAGGGTCACCTGAGTAGTGCAAATGGGTGCAGGATGAGTCTGCTGAAGCACAAATGAGATTCGGACAACACAGACTCATCCCTAACAACCTGTGCCCATCTTCAACAGTGAAGGGACGTAGGGCAGAGAACATCCTGCAGCCAAAAAAGGTTCCACACACATTTACAAGACTCATGTAACCCTGAGGACCCAGGTAAACCTCCAAGTGGCCTCAATGACTCTCTACAACAGTGGTTCTCAACCTTTTTAATGCCGCGACCCCCAACCGGTCGTAAGTCGAGGACTACTCAACCGGTCGTAAGTTGAGGACTACTCAACTGGTGCAGCACCGTTTGCAGAATGGGACTTTTGGCGGGCTCAGCAGGGCAGAGACAGCCTGGACAATTCCTATTGGCTTTTGAAAGCCAATAGAATTAGACTCTATTCAAGAGCGTCTCTTCTATTGGCTTTCCAAAGCCAATAGCATAAAAGGGAGGAGCACAGCTAAGAAAAAGGGGGAAAAAAATGGCGGACTGCGTTGTTTGGCGACCCCCGTGAAATGGTCGTTCGACCCCAAATGGGGTCCCGACCCACAGGTTGAGAACCACTGCTCTACAAGAATGCAAATGACCAGCTGTCTGCAAGGAGTATAAATCCTTCCATTTCCCCACCGTCTAGTCAGAGCTGGAGGAGCTTCCTGGAGGAGAAGCGAAACGTCTTCAAAGGAAAAACAAGAAAGTCCAATTGCCTCCTGAAAAAGCATCCTTGGCTTTTTGTGGCCCAGAAAATAGAGTTATGGGCAGGGCGGACTCAAAGCTTTGGGTGCTGCTTAACGTTGGCTGGTTCTTTAGCACAGGGCTTTTCAAGCTTTTCACCCATTGTACCACTTTTAGGATACGGCAACATCCGAGTACCACCAGTAGCTTAGCAAGGTGTCAAAAACTTGATGACCCCCCCCCCCAAAAAGGAAAAAAGTGATAAAGTACAGGTAGTCCTCGACTTACAACAGTGACTATTCGAAGTTACAATGGCACTAAAAAAAGTGTCCCCCAAGCCACAGCCGAGCAAGACGCCTGCCTGCCTGCCCAGCGGCGCTCTTCCTCCTGTCTGAGGTTTTCATTGTTGTGAGTATTTCTATTGAGGATTAGCAGTGGGAACGGGGTGGGGGGGTGTTTGGTTTTTATTCCCCCCGTCTGCTGGGTGGTTGCAGCAGGTTTTGGTCTCTTCACATGACCCTGGGACACTGGGACCGTCATAAATATGAATCCGTTGCCAAGCATCTGAATGTAAATCACAAGACCCTGGAGAGGCTGCAACATTCCAGCTGATCGGCGCTTCTTCTGGGCTCAGCAGAAGCGTCAGGAGCCTGGCGCTGATCCTGGCGCTTCCGTAAGCCCTGACAGCCCTGAAAAAGCGCCGATCAGCTGGAAAGGGGCGCTGATCCTGGCGCTTCCGCTGAGCCCTCACAGCCCTGCAGCTCCAGCCATCACTCGCTCAAGCTTGTGCGATGCTGCCACCGGTTCAGCTCATTCCCCTCCACCGCTACCACTTTTCTAGCATGGTCGCGTACCACCTGCCAGGTGCCAATGTACCACAGGTGGTACCCGTACCACTGGTTGAAACGCCCTGCTTTAGCAGATACAGTCCATTTCTGGAGAGGTCAAAGAAAAGCGAACATTTTCTTGTTCCTAACTGGGGGTCCTGAGGGTCCTTGTAGCTCTGTATCTCGAGGACTGTGTATAAATGTGGAGGTCTTTGACAACTTGCCACAGCCAACTTGCCGCAAGACAAACTCGCCCTGGCCAATTACTGTGGGACAGCTCATCGCAGGACAAGAGTTATGCAAATTTGGAAGAAAGAGTCTAATAACGGGTGTCAAACTGCC